>NW_027266433.1:0-89245 GCF_046630445.1 Rutidosis leptorrhynchoides | reverse complement strand
AATTTATACGACAAAGCGTTGAAATCTTTTCCATATGCAGATTTCGTATCAAATGGCTGCATGCATTCCATCCATGCCACTCCCATGGCTTCGGCGGTACTCCATCTGTTGACACGCTCATTATCGCTAGCATTCCTCCGTTGAGCTGACGTGGCCATAGCAACAGCACTCAATCCCCTTCCAGAACCAATCTTTGCATTACCTTCGAGATCACGTGCAGCAGCCAAGGCGGCAGCTTTCGCAACAGCCCTGTCCTTTGCAAGAGCTGGAGATTTGTTAGGCTTAGGCACCTCCAAAGGTTTTTGGAAGCTCGAAAACGTATTAAGCTTGGCCGCAGCTTTTCGTTCAAGCATTGACGAGTCACGCTTGAGCTGCTGTGGAGTTGTTGCAGCAGGCGCACGATTTTCTCCACCTGCAGCAATCATTGCCAATGCCTTTGCAGCAGGCGGTGACGCAAATGAAGCAGCCCAAGCTGGAGAAATCATGGCAAGAGCAGCCTGGAAAAAAGAAGTATGATTTAGCAATGTCTGAAATACTTACAGATACAATTAAACAAAGAGATAAATGAAGACCTCTATAGGCAATGCATCGGCAGCCAGAGCCCGTTCATCAGCATCAACCATAAGAGGATTCAGACCATCAGCAGAAGGGAACTCGTGAATCCCAGCTAAAAGTGGGCCCCACTTTCTTAAGACAGCAACAAATGGAGGTAAAATGGCCTCAAGATACTGTTTTCGCAAGGGCTTTCTGTCCCTTCCTACTGCATGCCATACCTGCAAACTCATAACAAAGGAAGTGTATACAAACAAATCATAGCGAGGGAAACAAAATCAAAAAGACAGATGTTACCTTCGAATAAAGAACAGAAGCTGCAACCAACAACCTCTGTATCTTGGAATCAGAAACGGGCATGTTTAAAACTGGTGAAAGAACACTGCACATCAACAGTAAGAATTTCCATCACTTCGTATAAAATCGAACCAACAAAAGCATAATAGCACAGAAGATTAACTATTGCAATGAATGATTGATAAAAAAGGAGAAAATGGGGAAAACAATTCATAGGCAAACCTATCTTGTCCAGGAAGCCAGGCTAAAAACGGTTTTCAATAGAGTAAAAAAGTTTTAACATGTAGAAATAGAGTTTTATCCTCAACTTCAAAATAATATTTTTAATCAATTTTTGTTGTGGACTGTGGTATTAGAGCAGTGTCGCCCAAGGACAACTCAGTGCTAAGCTTTCTATGCAGCCTTTCCGATGCTCCGCTATCCGTGATTGCTTGAATATTGTCTCGACCGTTATCTTCCTCTCTCATTGACAGAAGCACCATCCGAAGCATGCACAAGAATGGCTGGTCACTGTCCAATAACTGATAAAGAGCTGCCATTCCTCCCATTCCAGTACCTGCTGATCCTCCACCAATGCCAAGACCACCACCAAGGGCAGAGTCATCCAATAGTAAAGCTTGGAGCATAGCAACCGACTTATTTATGTGAGGAAGTTCAACCCAATTTCCATTGGCATCTTTCTCCAAAGCAGAATTCCAAGAGTCCCACCCGCTGCCGCCACCGCAAAACTCGGTCCCTTTCGGAGGCATACCGACACCATACCACAATCGATTCCTGTATTTCCAACCTTCAGCTAAGTCCTTAGCACAACTACCATACGAAACAAAAGCACACGAAACGGATTCGTAAGGCTCAGCTGCTGCAGCAGCTGTCAGGCGTTCCATCACCATAGCAGAAATTTGCCCACTTGAATCAGCCATTGAAGCAAGGACCTAATAATACAATCTTAATAAGTCGCATGAATTCAAACAAATTTATTAATTTCAGGAGAAAAAACAGCATACTTATTCCATACATCAAGCGGAAGCCCTCCGGAGTCGGAAGATGAAGATCTCCGATCACCGATACCGTCAAAAAGTTCTCTACCAACGGGTGGTGATGCATTGGAGGGGTGATTTACTGGGTATAGACGGGAAAGGGGAGATGTATAGCCATCTAAAGTAGGCGGTCTCCAAGCTAGTTTGCTTTGCAAACGTAAATGATCTTCAACAAGCATTAAAATCACAATGGCATTCTCAACTAAGAACACGGAAAGCTGAGCAGCAAGCTCCCAGAGTTAGACTGCTTGCTTGAACCCTTCTGTAAAATAACCATCGAGAAAATTGTTCAATGAGCAGATAGATAACAGAGAGAGAGAGAGAGAGAGAGAGAGAGTAGTGAAGTTTGAAAATAGTACCTCATAGTTAGAAATAGCAATCTCAATAATCCATTCAGGCCATTCCTCCATATTCGTCAGATTACTTCTGTTTTCAGGATGACTGCAGGCCAAAAACTGAAGATCCTGAAATCATACAGAAAAGAAGCTGCTAAGGGTATAAGAATAAAGAAAACTAACAATGTGAAAAGAGGAAAACTACATACAAAGAAAGAAAATACCTGTAATGCTTGCGACTGAAGCGAAAAGGGCGCTTGTGGCAGTGAACGCAAAAGAACCAGCAAAAGTTGGGAATGTTCGAACCGATGATCAAAATCATAAAAGTTGAGCCCCTCCTCAGTTGAAGAATCAAGCTGGACAAAAGGAAACATTAAACTTTCTGGTCAACACAAGCCAATAAAAAGAAATATATAATTCTGAGCTTTGTCGTCATACCGAGGCTCCTAATAAAGCAGTGTACACATTGCAAGTCATAGGTCTATTTGGTGCAGCCTGCAAAGCCTTCTGCAAAGCAAAAAGTAGCAGAGCTACCTTATCATCAAACATGGTACGGCCTCCCTCACCACCTATAAAGTTCATATCTGGAGGAGGGCGTGCACCAAATTTCAGATGCCCAGATGTGATTAAAGCACCAAACAACCCAATGATCGCCACGACAACACCATCACTTTTGTCAATGTTGTAAACATTATTTCTCGCATTGTCAGCACTAATAGAGAGTCGAATTCCCCCTAAAGTCTTGATAAAAGGGTCTTGATGCAGTGTCATTTTCATGTGTTTAATTTCATGTGCCATCAAATTGTGAAAGTTGCTATTTGTCTTCAAAGTTGTAATTGAATTTTTAGTGTGGAAGCATTAAATATATCGCATCGTACGTCTTGAACTGCTCCATCTGTAAAATTTGTTGACAATATTACATCAGCCATAGCGTTCAAATAGAGTCTGAAAAACAGTGTTCAAATGTAGTTGTATACTTTGTAGTTGCTGGTAGCATATAATTTAATATAAAAGTGAAGTATTCATATGATTATCGTCCCCTTTTTTAAAAGATAACACGAGTCCTCCCCGAGCCTCCTCCATAATGACCTCCTAGCATCGACGAACCGCCACTTGCTCTCATTGTTCCTCCTTTACCTACTTGCCTTTTTACCACTCTTCACTTCTGTGTAGAACTGATCCAAACCAAATGGGTCAGCTTCTTCTGCATCCTTTTCAAATTCCACAGGCTTGTGTCTCGGAGCAGCCCTCTCGGAAGTTCCCGCAAATTGTTTATCAGGTTTGAAACGATCCGTTTTCAATATATTATTCAACTGCTGATCTTCACCGCCATAAATATCGGAATCAAGATCCTTCTTAGGCTGGTAAAGAGTCGAGAGTGTCGGCTGAGCAGTAAACAAGCCTTTATCATACACATTATACTGATCATCATTGGCAAAACCAGTGTCCATCCTTTGTCTTGGTTGAAAAGCCTCTGGTCGTACATAACCTCACCTCCTCGGCCCAGTTCATTCATCTCTTCCGGCCCAAGTCAGCCCATTCCACTCCCATCAGCTTCAGTTGCTTCTCCTGCAAGCAACACTCTTCTTCTTCAGCTGTTGCTTCTTCTGCAAGTTACAGTCTCCCACTTGCAATCACCACCATGCTTATGACATATCAACCACTCCAAGCATGGGTTCTTCTATCCTAAGCATGTTGTTGATTGCAATCACAAGTATGAAGATTGGATTAGACTTAGTACTTTATATATATGAATAAATCCTCATTGCACAAGCACTTGTAATATAAATAGGAAACACAAGACATTGTAGTTTGAGTAATTGAGTTGAAATCAATGAGAAGAAGATAGTTTCTCTCAAATTTGTGTTCTTCAATATCATAATTTCAACATTCTGGGTTTTTTTCAGTCGAGACAAAATATCGTTAGATATCGTCATTGCAGATTGTGAATGGTTGTCTCTGAAAAGTAGGGTGGCCCTTATGTTCTATGAGAGGCCAACATATCATTTCCTGTGTCTAAGAATCTGAATATGGAAATGCATTGTTTCGTTTTAGATTTTTTCTCATTTATATTGTTGTAATTGAGCTAGGATTTTGAAGAAAACATAAAAAGATGGAGAGATGGGGGCAGCTGATGAAGAGGAGCAAAAGCAAATGCCAGGTTCCGGCAATGGTGAAGAGAAAATTTTCACGTCTGTTCGATTGAGGCCTTTGAATGAAAAGGAAAGCTCAAGATATGACGTGGTCGATTGGGAATGTATCAATGATACCACCGTCATATATAGGAATAATCTTTCAGTTTCTGAGAGGTCTATGTATCATTCTGCGTATACGTTTGGTAAGGAACTGCTTTGTTACCTTCTTCTCAATGTTTAAATTTTAGCACATCTCAAGTTTTTGTGGCCTATTCTGTCCGATGGATAATTATTAATACTTTCTGATGCGAACATCAAAGTTCTGGAGAAATTTTGCTGTATATTTTAAAAAAAATTCTTCATGAAGGCTGGAAACTTTGTCTGGTTTCGAAACTCAAAGTTTGAAATTCTTCCTCATCTCTTTATTAGCAACTATCTCATTTTGATGTAAACTTCTGCAGCATATTTGTTTTGTTGGCTGCATTGGTACATATAATAGATAACCTGAAATGTTTTTTCCTCTGCTACTGGGTTTATTGGATTTTAGATAGAGTTTTTAGGAGTGATTGCCCAACAAGACAAGTTTATGACGAAGCAGCTAAAGAAGTCTCACTTTCTGTTGTCAGTGGTATAAATTGTGAGTACATCCTATTTTATTTCTGTCTTGTGCGATTGACCTTGTTTCTGGAATTTACCTTTGCACTTCAGACTATGTCGATAATGTTAACTACTGTTTTTCAGGTAGTGTATTTGCATATGGGCAAACGAGTAGTGGAAAGACACACACAATGAGTGGAATCACGGAATACGCTGTAGCAGACATATTTTACTACATACAGAAGGTAAAGGAGCCTAAAATGTCTTAGTTTTTGGCTTTTCCAATCCTGCTCCTTTGCATAACATTAGTGACTCAACTGCCCAACGAATCATGTTTTGTGCAGCACAAGGAGAGGGAATTCATCTTGAAGTTCTCTGCTATGGAGATATACAATGAATCAGTCAGAGATCTCCTTGGTGCTGATAGCTCTCCACGAAGACTTGTAGATGATCTGAGGTAAATCTCATTTGGCCGAGTTTGTAATGATTTAGAGGTTTACTATACTAATGGTTTGTGTCTTGGCAGAGAGGAACTGTCGTCGAGAAACTAACAGAAGAAACTCTTAGGAACTGGAATCATTTTAAAGATCTTTTCTCTGTGTGTCAAGGTAATGATGGTTAATAAGCGTTTCAATTCGTAACTCATGATTGCATAATTTCAAATCTATTTACTCTGTGGCAGCCCAAAGACAAATAGGGGAGACTGCTCTGAATGAAGCAAGTTCAAGATCTCACCATATTCTTAGATTGGTATATAAATTTGGCATCTTTGTTGTGATATTTAATAGCACCAGTGCCTTATGCTTGCATAGATGTTCATATATTCCCCATCTGAATTTTGTATTTCCATCAGGCTATTGAAAGCTGTGCACACGACTTTTTTGGTAATGACAAATCAAGCATCCTTGCAGCCACTGTGGTACGGAAACTCAGTATATATATATCCCTCTTTTATCTTTTTATTCGACTCCTGTTGTCAACCAAACAAATTAATTAGTCCAAAATAGTCAAAGAAACCTTTACGTTTTACTATGCAGAATTTTGTCGATCTCGCCGGAAGTGAGCGCGCTTCTCAGTCATTATCAGCTGGGACAAGGTTGAAAGAAGGCTGCCATATAAACCGTAGTTTACTAACTCTAGGAACTGTTGTCCGTAAGCTAAGGTCAGAGAGTTAAACTGTTTCTAAACACAATAGAATCTACTATACTATCGGATATCTTAACATGGGGAAAAAACATTTTTCCGTGGTGTTTTATTTATTTTTTGATACCTTCGTAATGTGTTGCTAGAAAGTTATAAATTGTGGATAATCTAATAAGGAAACTAGAGATCTTCTAAATATTTTTCATGCACCTTCGTGGTTTCTTGTTAGAAAATTATAAATTGCGAGTGCGAAGATCATGGGACTTGGAACATCCTCTTGTGGCCGAGGCCCCTGTTACAGTTAGCTTGCAATATCCATTTGTCCCCATTAGAGCTTCCAAAACATCTGAGAGTTCGGAAGACCTTAGTATAAGTTCAAATGAGAACCTTCCGGAAAGTCCTGACTACAGAGCGCATTTGCTTCATGCTAGTGCCACTTCCTCTCCTGACCTCCAAGTTAGAGTGTCCGACGTTAAAAGTGACGTCGACCTGGAAGAGACTGACAAACTAGTTGAGGTTAAATGTGACGTCGACCTGGAAGAGACTGATGAACAAGTTGACGTTAAAAGTGACATTGACCAGGAGGAAACTGACGAACAAGTTGACGTTAAAAGTGACCAGGAGGAGACTGACGAACAAGTTGACGTTAAAAGTGACATTGACCAAGGGGAGACTGACGAACAAGTTGACGAAACTTTTGAGGATCATTTCAAGGTAGTCCAGTGCATCGATATAGAAGAACGGAGCACTTTGTCAGAACCTAGCCCGAACAGATTGTCGAGTGTGTCTACTCTTAAAATAAGCACGACAATGTCAAGATTGTCAGAGGAAGAGATTGAAGACTTGTTAAAGTTAAACCAACAGTTTGGACCAACCCCAGTGAAAATCCCAAAGCAGCTAACAGCAACAGATTCGGACTTTGTTATCCCGTCACCTGAAAAATCATCTCTATCATTGCTGGAAGAAGACGTGTCGAGCTTCAAGTTACCAAAGAGTAGAATTTGTAAAGCAAGTCTAACGATAAATCAAAAGACAAGTCCGTCTCCTCATTGGCTTGATAAGAAAGTAGATAATGAGACCACACCAGCAATTGAGTTTGAGAAAGATTTTCCTGGCAGACCTGAGGGACTCCAACGAAAAATCTCCGTGCTGAAGTTTGATGTTGATAAAGTGTTATCTAGAAGTGGATCCGATGCTTCTTCTAGGGATGCCAGAATTGAAGAAGGGCCACAAGAAAAGAGTGTTGATATTTCAGATGATAACGTAAACAACAACCCCGTCGATCCTTTGAATTCCGACAAGGGGGAGAAAACTGACATTCAGCCTCCCAACCAACTTAATGATATTAAGGTAAGAGTTTCGTATCTAATGAAAAATTATGAATCCTTGGCAGAACTAAAATACACTTTGTAAAGATGGGTTCTTTCGAAGTTTCAGCTATTTATTGATTGATCACAATTTATTTCTCCTTGTATACAGGATGCGGAATCAAAGAACAATGTACCAGCTAAGAGTGTGAGAAGTGTTGGATTGGATCCCATATATGATAATAACATGGAAAGATCCGTCGATTGGTGACGTGAGTTCGAAAGGCTTAGGAGAGAGATCATTGAACTTTGGCATACTTGCAATGTCTCTTTGGTTCACAGAACATATTTCTTTCTCCTATTTAAAGGAGATCGGAAGGATTCTGTTTACATGGAAGTAGAGCATAAGAGGCTCTTATTTTTGAAGGATGCATTTCTCGAAGGCGATCAAACCGGCGAGAGCGGACAGCCTCTGAACCTTGCAGCAAGGTATGCCAATTCCCTACACACTATGACCGCATTTAGTTAAATGAAACTAATTTTCAGTTTTCTAAATTAAAATCTTCCTTAGTTTCTCCATTTCTATTTGAAAATTTGAAAACTCATTTGGAAAATATAGCGGCATTTATGGTAATAACTTGAAGCACTGAAAACTAGTTTCTCGCTGGATAGCTGCAAATATTCACGGATTTCTTTCTGCAAATATTTGTACCCTCTTATTTTTATAATTTCATTATCGTTAGATTTAACATTCAGAAATCTGATGCGTGTTTGGTTCTGACAGCATAAAGGCAATCCATCACGAGAGGCACATGTTAAGCCATGTAATGAAGCAGAGGCTATCAAAAGACGAGCGGGAGAACTTATTTCTCCGATGGGGCATCGAATTGACTAAGAAAAACAGGAGGCTGAAGTTACTCCAACGCTTGTGGACTACTACGGCAGACATGGACCATATCGCGGAGAGCGCAGCCGTCGTCGCTAAGTTGGTCGGGTTTGTTGAGCCAGAACGGCATTCCAAGGAGATATTTGGAATAACCAGCATGGCACCAGAGTGTAAAACCAAGAAATTCGGTCGTTGGATACGTAGCGTTATGTCTGTGAAAATTCCTGGAAATCCATAGTAGACAATTATCGGATCTTCCTTTTTTTTTTTCCTGTTCTGCATATTTCTGATTCTAACGGGTTTGAACTTTTATGTAGTAAGGAATTAATTGTAAGAAAGCTTGTAAATGAAGAAAACAAAAAATGTGGTTATGATGGATCACTGTTGTACAAACAAACGCCAAAATGTGGTTATGATGGATACGTAGTGTTGTTTTTGTATGGATATCTTTTTTCTAATGAAATCTTGTTTTGGATTTCTCCCACCGTCTCTCGATACTTGTTTTTTTAACGTATGGGCACACAGAACAAGATAACATGAGAAATATAACACATTATTTTGTCGTCATTTTTAAGACAAAATGAAAAGTCTACAAAAAATATATACCGAGAGACGGAAGGAGTATTAAATATTAATGATCGGTTGAATCAGTCTTGAAATAAACAAACATTCTTCATGTATAAACAAATATAGTACTCCATCCCTAATTAACTATACAAATTGTATAAAAAAAGATAATTAAGTAGGGACGGTTCTATTTGTATAATCTTACAATTCGTTATCAAGATAACTGAACAAAACTACAACACGAACCCAGAATACTGAACCGGCCTACAAGTCGTTCAATTGAACCAAAATGTAATCTTTTTTTGGGTTCAAGTTCAATTGAGCGAAAATCAATTTTCTAGGTTCAAGTTTGATTGGGGAGAAAATGGAGTTTTTCATCCTCACGTTATCTTACAGTTGGCCACAGCCCACATAAGACGAGTTAACAGCAGAGGGGTATAAAAATCGGGAAATTATAAACGTTAATGGTATATTTATCTAACGGTTCAAACTGAAGGACATTAATGCTGTGAACGTTACGTGTAATGTTGGGATGAAAAGCTCAGTTTGGCCATGAACCCAGAAAACTGCTCTTCTTCTTCTTCTTCTTCATTAGAGAGGGTTTTTCAGTTGGAAACAAAACCGACATTTTTCAAAATGGAAGCTTTGCCTGAAGAACTCCAACTCATCATTCTCAAGAAATTACCAGTCAAGAGTCTGGGAAATTGCATTTGTGTCAACAAGAATTGGGAATCGCTGATAAAAAACCCATCTTTCATTTCGTCATACACCAAGTTCAAGAACAAAGAAAACGAGTACTTGTTCTTCTCCAGAAACGAATTCCAATTTCAATTGCATCTCGACAATGATGGGTTTGATTTCTATAAGCTCTACTCTTTTCCTCACAATAAACCCAAGTTGAATAATGTTGAACTGTCAAGCTGTATTTGTAATGGTGTCATATGCTATGTAGAGGTAGATCGTTACTCTAATATCAAATTGTGGAACCCAACTATTCGGAAATTGCTAAGGATCCCTAATCCTGATATCGATACACTTTTTGATGACTATGATGATCTTTATCAAGTGAATGTTGCCTTCTGTTTCGATTCTATCAATGACTATAAGGTGATCAGTGTTGGAGTAGGTCATCTCAAGGGGCTCGAGATCATTGAAGCACAGGCTGCAGCAGAGAAGAAAGAAAAGAAAGACTTGAAGGCCAGAGTTAACTTCCAGCAGAAGAAACAAGCCGTGAAGAAGAAGCAGTCGACTGCTGAAGCACCTATCTTTGACAATTCACTTGTGGAAAGCTTCTACAAGATGCTGGTCGAGTTTTCGAAGAGGATTGAAGCAAAACAGTGCACTGGAAAGTCGAGCAGTGTTGAAGAAAGGTGTTACTGCAGGAAGGATGAAACTGCACACCGTCCAGAACAGAAGGACTCAGCAGTACCTGCAGCAAAGCTTGAGGACTCGGGTGGAGTTTCAAAGAAGCTGTCGACGGAAATTCTTGCAAACGATCTGCGGACCGGCCGGAGCAAAGTCGGAGGCCATGGTATATATGAAAACACTCAGGAAGATGTCGCCTACACTACTTCTAAGAGCAATTGTCCAGCAATTCCCTAAATCGAAAAGCCCCAAATCGGTTAGGGTTCTATCTTTAATTTCAGTCCAAGTCGTTTAATTCTGCAGTTTTCAATAAATTAGTTAAGTGGGTAGCTTTGTCTTGTTGAAACGAAGAAGTTGGTATGCTCAATTTTGTCTGGGATGGCCTAGAAGTCATAATGTGAGTTCGAGTTGTTCTGTGAAGAACGAAAATCAAGCACTGTCAGTTGAAGGCACGGCAGCTGTGTTTGTCGACGGAAAAATGTCGAGAATACTCCATTGAAGGAGACTGAAGGTTCAGATTGAAGTTCTAAGAAGATCGTAAAATGGGTCTGTAAGCTAGAGAAAGCTTGGCCGTCAAGCAAACGGCGAAATTCAAATTTTAGTGTAGTTTTAATTCAAGTTGAAGTTAAAAGAAGTTGTTAGAAGTAAGAAGATGAAGTTAAGAAGAAGATTCAGTGGTGATCAAGCTCAGAACGAAAGTCAACCCGAAAGTCAACAAAAATGGTGTTTTTTCGCAAGGAAGAAGATGAAGTACAGTCAGCCCGTTTTTACTGATTACAGTACGGATTTGCTCGAATAACGCGTTGTGAACAAGTCATAGGTGAATTTCAGTTGCATAGGGAGTAGGAAAAACGAATCGTGCAAGGAGAATACCACTTTTAGTTTTCACTTTATGGTTTCTGGTTTTCCAAAATCCAGGCTGTATTTGCTTTCCCATTTCATGTAGGACGTCGAGCATGTTCGACCCTATATATAGATTCACTCTGTTAGTTTTAAAAAAGAGAGGAAAAAGGAGAAAGAAAGAAAACAAGTTAATTGAGCGTTCAATACAAAAATTAAAGAGATTGAAATCGCCATTTTTCTTCACTCTTTTTTTTCTTCATCTTCTTCATTTTTACAGTTTTATAAAACCTTGGTTGCATTGGTGAGTGAACACCTTAGAATACCCAGAAACCGAAAATAGATTTTCTTAGGATCCAAACAATTTAGATACCAAAGTCAAGCCTTAGATTTAAGTTTTTAGCATCAAATCGTTTCACAAAATGGATATGATTACAATCCTGTTTTTCGTTCAAGTTTTCTTAATCTTCGTCTTCTTCATTTCATCTTTCTGAGTTGTTACTGTTTCTGTTGCTGTGCTCTTCATCCTGTGAGCGCAGATTCATCCTCTGTTTTCGTTCAGCTGAGCTGTGATTGGCAGTGTCTTCGTCCTGTGGTCACAGTCTCATAAAGTTTCCAACAATCAGAATCTTTTCGTGTAAATAATCGGACACTGACTTTCGTCAGTTTCAGGTTTTCTCACTCAATAGCAATCGTTGGAAGGATATTTCTGAAACTGCTCCCGTGGTTAATTTTATCGATGATTTCTATGTAATATTTAATGGTTCTTTGATTTGGTTTTGTGATAAAACTATGTGGGCCTTTGATGTGAACGCTGGGAATTTTCGAACTTCCGACTTGCCAATGACTTTGACGAATAATGAAGGATCTTCATCCTGGAAACTTACAAGGAGAATTCACTTGCATTGTTGAACTGGTGGGGTGATAATGATAATGGCGAGAGATTGTTAGAGTTGTGGGTTATGAAAGAATACGGTAATGTAGAGTCGTGGACGAAGATATGGAAATACGATGTAAACATCCCTTTCGTGCCATCACATTGAATAATAGTCCCTTTCTAATGGCGTTTTTGAATAATGGGGATGCCTTGTGGGAAGTTTCTGCTCAAATGCCCGGAGAATATGAAGTGTACACGGCCGTCATCTCTACTGATCTCGAAAATGGAGCTCGGAAGGGACTTGCTGCTTTCCCACAAACCTTTTTTAAGTTTAGAACTGATGTTTCGTATTTCGAAGAGAGCTTCGTTTTGCTACATCACCCAAGTGCCGTTGACATAGTTTACATCAGTAGTAATGATGGTGGTGTTCTTGATGATGACGACAGCGACGACGACGATGAAAGTGATGATGTGTTATGGTGGTATGGTGGCAGCGATTGAAATAGGCGATCCATTCGTTTCCGTATTACAAAGGTACTCATCAGAAGTATTCTCCTCTACGTTAAATGTTACTCATCGGAGGTAATAGTATAGCTAGTTCCTGGTTGCGTATTTCATTATTACTGGATAACTCTTGTCTTGTTAGCTTTGCAGTGTCATTTTCATGTGTTTAATTTCGCGTGCCATCTAATTGTGCAAGTTGCTATTTGTCTTCAAAGTTGTAATTGAATTTTTAGTGTGGAAGCATTATATATATCGCATCGTACGTCTTGAACTGCTCCATCTGTAAAATTTGTTGACAATATTTTTGATTGTAAAATCTTGTCTAGGAATTCTGGAACTTGAAACTATCAGCTGACAATATTTTCTGAAGTTTTTTTGACACGAGTTCACGAGAGAGAGTTTGCTGGTGCTTCAGATAAATAAATTGGAATTTGAGTGTTATGATTATAGAATTGTTGGCTCTAGTTTAGGAACTGTTTAGAATTAGAAGATATATTAAGGTTAATTTGGAATTATACATCCATATAATTATTAATTAGAAAAATTACATCAATTATAGCGTTCAAATGGAGTCTGAAAAACAGTGTTCAAATGTAGTTGTATACTTCGTAGTTGCTGGTAGCATATAATTTAATATAAAAGTGAAGTATTCATATGATTATCGTCCCGCTCTTTCAACGTTAACACGAGTCCTCCCCGAGCCTCCTCCATAATCACCTCCTCGCATCGACGAACCGCCACTTGCTCTCATTGTTCCTCCTTTACCTACTAGCCTTTTTACCACTCCTCACTTCTGTCAAGAACTGATCCAAACCAAATGGGTCAGCTTCTTCTGCATCCTTTTCAAATTCCACGGGCTTGTCTCTCGGAGCAGCCCTCTCGGAAGTTCCCGCAAATTGTTTATCGGGTTTGAAACGATCCGTTTTCAATGTATTATTGAACTGCTGATCTTCACCGCCATAAATATCAGAATCAAGATCCTTCTTAGGCTGGTAAAGAGTCGAGAGTGTCGGCTGAGCAGTAAACAAGCCTTTATCATACACATTATACTGATCATCATTGGCAAAACCAGTGTCCATCCCTTTATCTTGGTTGAATAGCCTCTGGTCGTACATAACCTCACCTCCTCTTCCAGAATTTGCAGAAGCCATGCCGAGAGCCACCTTCTCAGAAATGTCACGATCCCTATCTCTCGTAATTTTACGTTTCTTTCCAATTGCAGCATCTTTACCCTCCAGCCTTCTCTCTTTTTTTCTATCTTTACGCCTCTCTTGACGAATTTTCTCTCGGCGTATCATGCCTTCTCTTTCCTCCCTGCTCTCCTTAGGCATATTTCTATCTCTCTTCCTGACTCTTCATAAACTCGAATCTCAGCATCATCCATTTCAATTTCACCTCTCTCGGAATGAACCGGAGCTACGGTACCAGCCGACCGTGCTTTTGCAGCCAGCCGTTTTAACTCCAACTCCTTCCTCTCTTTCTCCTTCATCATCATCTCCTTCTCAACCTTCGATCTCATCGAAAGAGCTTCCCTGGCCTTGTGCTCTGCTACGTAAATCGCCTCCGACAGTTTCGCGAAATTATCGTTAATCTGAACGAGATACTCAAGACGTTTATCCAGAGGAATCGTATTCTTCGAATTTGAGATACTCAAATTTTCGTGTCTGTTCGATTGAGGCCTTTGAATGAAAAGGAAAGCTCAAGACATGACGTGGTCGATTGGGAATGTATCAATGATACCACCGTCATATATAGGAATAAACTTTCAGTTTCGAAACTTTGTCTGGTTTAGAAACTCAAAGTTTGAAATTCTTCCTCATCTCTTTATTAGCAACTATCTCATTTTGATGTAAACTTCTGCTGCATATTTGTTTTGTTGGCTGCATTGGTACATATAATAGATAACCTCTTTCGGTTTAATGATAACCTGAAATGTTTTTTCCTCTGCTACTGGGTTCATTGGGAAAGTATGAAGTTGGTATGTCTTCGATGTTTGCCAATTATGCTTACCTCCTTTCCTCTGCTACTGGGTTTAATGATAGAGTTTTTAAGAGTGATTGCCCAACAAGACAAGTTTATGACGAAGCAGCTAAAGAAGTCTCACTTTCGTTGTCAGTGATATAAATTGTGAGTACATCCTATTTTATTTCTCTCTTGTGCGATTGACCTTGTTTCTGGAATTTACCTTCGCACTTCAGACTATGTCTATAATGTTAACTACTGTTTTTCAGGTAGTGTATTTGCATATGGGCAAACGAGTAGTGGAAAGACATACACAATGAGTGGAATCACGGAATACGCTGTAGCAGACATATTTGACTACATACAGAAGGTAAAGGAGCCTAAAATGTCTTAGTTTTCGGCTTTTCCATTTCTGCTCCTTTGCATAACATTAGTGACTCAACTGCCCAACGAATCATGTTTTGTGCAGCACAAGGAGAGGGAATTCATCTTGAAGTCTCTGCTATGGAGATATACAATGAATCAGTCAGAGATCTCCTTGGTGCTGATATCTCTCCATGAAGACTCTAGATGATCCGGAGGTAAATCTCATTTGGCCAAGTTTGTAATGATTTAGAGGTTTACTATACTAATGGTTTGTGTCTTTGGCAGAGAGGAACTGGCGTCGAGAAACTAACAGAAGAAACTCTTAGGAACTGGAATCATTTTAAAGATCTTTTCTCTGTTTGTCAAGGTAATGATGGTTAATAAGCTAGGTATAGTTTCAATTCGTAACTCATGATTGCATAATTTCAAATCTATTTACTCTGTGGCAGCCAACTTAACAGGGGAGATTCCGGATTCATTATCTAAGTTGTCAAATTTAGCATTGTTGGATCTCTCCAAACATTACATTTCTCTCTGGCTTGGTTTATTTCAATGTCTCGGGGAATAGTCTACAAGGCGAGATACCGAAAACACTCAGTTCTAGATTCGGCAATCCGTCTTCTTTTGCGAATAACATGATTTGTGTGGGCAGCCGCTGGATCGAAAGTGCGAAAACTCCGAGATCGGAAAAAGCTGATTCTGCATATTTCTGATTCTAACGGGTTTGAACTTTTATGTAGTAAGGAAAAAGATGATGTCCGTATTAACATGTTCGTTTTGCCCCAAACACCCTAAAATAATAGAAAATATTTTTGAAATATCCGAACAAGCCGGAATGCGCTCTAAACAATAAACGAATACAAATGATTCAAATGAGTAATCCAAACGTTTTGATATTATTTTCTTCTATTCTGGTGTTAAACGCAGCGTTTTGGTGGTCATCGTCACAAGCTCAACGGAACTCCGACGAGATCGACGCTTTAGATTCATTCAAGCTCAGTCTTCACAACCCATTTGGGGCTTCCTCCATGTGACTGGCGTGGGGTTTCTTGTACGAACGATTCCGGCATCTCTGTTCAGTTGCAATCTTGTTCGAGTTGTTTTTTTAAAGTACAATTCGTTCTCCGGCGAGTTACCGGCGGAAATCAGTAACTTGACTCAGTTGCAGATATTCAATGTTGCCAAGAATCGGCTCTCCGGCGAGGAGTGTAGTGAACTTGATTTAAATTTTTAAATCCCCACCTCAGATTTGGCAATGGCCGATGGATATGAATCGTTTTTCCCATGTATAGGAAGAACATATAAAGGAAGAACATAGTAATTAGACCAAAAATTTAAAAACATTCTGATCCGAATTAAAAACAGTAATATGGCCACTCAGTACGGAAATCCATAGATAGAGGCCAAGGCCAAGTGATGTTTAGTTGGGGATTTCTATCTTGATCAGTTTCCCATACCAACTTCCACCCGCTTAATTTGAGATTGTTGGTCCGAATGACGTATTTTGATTTCGTCTCCGGCATCAATATGTTTATCCCCAATGTTCCAGTAACTTAACCATAATGTAGAAACATTCTCATCTTCATTAAAGCCCTTATACAAAGGCTGATAATGCCAACTTATTCTCTTCGTCTGATTGCTTATTCTAATGCGGTTGAAATTATCTGATATATATAGAAAACAGATATTCAAGGCACGTATCTTGCAACCAGGTTTTGATGGCACCACAAATGACATGGAATCCCCCTCATGGATGTTGTAACAGTTCGGAACCTTACTTACTGGGAGGAAAATGCTACATATGTTAAATTCATACATTACCTGCAAATAATATTTATGCAAACAATTAAATGAAATAAATAAATACAAATGTTTACATCAAAAAAATAAAAATACAGTTGTTTAATTAATTCACCAAGAAAATTAAGATTACCTTGAGTGGAGTGTTGTGTATATATGTTTCACCGTAATAATTTGTTAGATTGACCTTGATGCGTTCCAAACATTCTGATCTGTACAGTCCCAAACTTTCTATAATGTGTGAATCTACATGTCCTATTGTGTCTAACTTAAACCTGCCTTCAATCTCCACCAATGAAACTGTGTTGACAAACATATAGCTTGATACAGCTTGATACAGCTTTATGAAATTGGGATTTTTTCCACAGATATACAATCTTTCAAATGAAGTCTTCTCAAAAGACTTGGAAGCTTCTGAATATCTTTGAGCCTTGTGCACTTATCTAAAACAAGTTTCTCGAGCTGGGTAAGGTTACTTATATCAGCAGGAATACCGTAGAATAGATTACCAGATAAATCCAAGCGTTTTAAACTACCGAGGCTAAAAAGACCCAAAGAAATATCATCATCAGATAAATTGCAGTTTTGAAGTCTCAACTTAGTAAGAGAAGAAGGGAATAAATCAAGAGGATTTTTTCTAGGTGACCACCAAGATCTGATATTTGAATAAGTAGATCGAATAAGCGATAAACTGAGTACTCCCTCTGAGTTTCTATCACTAGAGGAAAATTGATTTGAGCCGAATCCACTTAGATCTATCTCTTTTAACCAATCCATTTTCTCCAAAGCCTCAGGTAACTCAACAAGAGATGAACAACCCGATAAGTGAAGTTCTTGAAGAGATGTTAACACATTGATATTCCATGGAAGCTTCTTCAGGTTTTGCACCATTTGAGATTTAAAATCTCTAGCCTTTCTAAACTTCCAACGAAGGCATCAAGCGTAACTAATTTTGTACAATCTTCCATTATCAAACTCTTAAGACAAGGCGTACCGGAAAAGTTTGGGATCGTAACGAGTTGATGGCAATGGCTTGCGTAAAGAAACTTCAAAGCTGGAAGCCTCTGCTCAAAGACAAAAGTTAATCATTACCTATTGTGACACAAGATACTATAAGAAATTAAATTAAAGTACTAATATACCATGTCTCCTTCCCAAAGACGTTCAACTTTGCTATAAGATACATCAAGAGAAACCACCTTCTCCAAACAAAAATCTGCGGGTATGCATTTCATTGGAAATCCATGCCACAAAGCCATATCAGATTCTTGGGTAAGTTTTTGTGATTCCCAATAAGGTTGCCATAATTCAGCTTAAGTAGCTTCACGTTTTGAAGCCCTGTGAATGTATCAGCGTCTACATTTCTCTATTTACATAAAGGAATCGTTAAATGTTAATATTCATCACTCGCTTCTAAATACGACATTCAACAAAAATTCATTCATACTTACAGTTACTTCTCCAGATTTATCTGCCTTCAATGAAGAAAAGACTAGAGTACTGATACCTTTCACTCTTTTAGTGCTCTGAAAAACAAGAATATACAATTAGATATCTTCTTCGAAGAAGTTCATCACATATGCAATGAGTAGTAGTTCTTACAGTTCTTTCTTTCAGGAAAGCAGATTCTTCCATATCATTCCATATTCTTCTACGTTTTCCAAGCGGATGCTTCCATATTTTCATAAAGGAATCGTTCAATGTTAATATTCATCACTCACTTCCAAATCTGACATTCAACACAATTGATAAATACTCACAATTACTTCTCCAGATTGGTCTGCCTTCAACCATGAAAAGTCAAGAGTGATACCAATCACTCTTTTAGTGCCCTGCAAAACAAGAATGATATACAGTTAGATATTCTTTTGCGACGAAGTTCATCACATGTGGAATGAGTTGTAGTTCTTACACTTCTTTCTTTCAGTAAAGCATATGCTTCATTATGATTCCATATCCTGCTACGTTTTCCAAGGTCATGGAGTGATTCCTGACGAACAATTTCTCTCCCCATATCTCTTATTAGGTTATGCATAGAGAAGCGACCTCCTTGAATATTCAACAGACACCTTTCAACTAAATTTTCAATTCCTATTTTTGAGTAGTGACCACAACCATCGAGAATCTCAACCATGTTGTCATTGTACTTCTCGTCAACAAAAAAACACGCAATGTCCAGGAATATACTTTGGACATCATCATCTGATAGAGAATCATAGCTTAGTCGGAGAACATCCAGAATTTTCCTATCTGGAATTGCTTTTAATTTTTGTAACATATTCTCCCATACACCTATGCTTGTTTTTTTAGAAAAGGAAGTCCCCAAAACTTTAAGAGCTAATGGAAGCCCTCCACAATGGTAGACGATGCGTTTTGAGCTCTCTAATAAATCCTCAGTAGGTTGGTCTTTCCCAAAGGCATGCCAACTAAATAGTTTAATTGATTCTTCTACGTCTAATTCTTGGACTGCAAATTCGGAGACTTCATGAGACCTCAGAGTCATTAGATTTTTATGTCTAGTTGTGATGATAATCTTGCTGCCCGGGCAAAGCTGTGGTTGGCTTCCAAATATTTTCTCTAACTGCTCTTGTTCATCAACATCATCAAGAATAATAAGGAGTTTTTTACAATGTACGACATGATCTCTTATCTTCTGTATTCCTCCGTCTAAACTATGTACTTTAACTGGTCTCTTTATGATATCCGAAAGGAGTTGTTTTTGAATACGAATCAAACTACTTGTCTCCTTTGCTGCATCTCTAATATCTGCCAGAAAGCTACCACCATCAAATCTCTCCACATTCTGATTGTACACATTCTTGGCAATAGTCGTCTTCCCGATTCCACCAATCCCATATATTATCGCAATTCCAGCTTGTTTTGACCCATCATTTAACCATGAGTTAATGTGTTTTGTTATTGAATATCTTCCGACAATGTAGGTTGGAACATTCAATATCGGCCTTTCTAACTTCTTTTGTACCTCTTTCACTATGTCGTGAATAAAGTCAGCCTCATGCCTACAAATCAAACTTAAGATTTCAACTAAATGAATAAAATTATGCTTTTAAAATGACATGTAGAGTTTGTATAAGGAATTTATCACCTATTCTTTGAATCCATCCTGAAAGATCTGCAACTTCCTTAAGAGCAGACCTCCACTTTTCAATCTTGTCTTTCTCATTCTCCAATCTCTTCTCATGCTTAGCAAATACTCTCTCAAAAGTACCCCGCTGCCACCTAATATCAGCCGGATCGACACGGTAGAAAACTGGTAAAACAGTATTTTTAGTTGCTCTCTTCTTTTCCAAGATCATGACAAGCTCGTCAAGACACCAACTGGAAGATGCGTAATTTTCCGATATAACTATGATGAAAACTTTTGATTGTTTGATTGCTTTTCAAGTTCACCCTTTATAGGTTCCCCTTTACCAATTTCTTCATCGTCTCTATAAGTATGAACTCCTTCACGTTTCAAAGCATGGTAAAGATGGTCGGTGAAGTTCGTACGCGTATCTGCACCTCGAAAACTCAAGAAAACATGGTAAGCACATCGAGATGATGATATATCGTCCCTTGCCGTGGCGGCCATTGATCACTGCAAAAGAGACATGTCAAAAATTCATGTTTATTCATCTCAAAAGCACTAGCGATGGAGTGGAATGATTTTTAATATAAGTAAAATCATGATCACTAAATAAAACAACTCGTACTTGAAATGCAAAAGCAAGATATATGACAATTGAAAAGGCTTCGAATTTGGAGAAATATGGAAATTGGAACTTTCAAGAAAGAGAAAAGAGAGGACCTGAAGGAGATTTTTTTTTACCAATTAAAGGAGACTATTTTTTTATAGGAAAATTAAAAATCCTTTAATCTATTGTCTATTTATAATATTTTTAGGTTTTGCATTCGAAATAAAAATAATTATTCATTAAAATAGTGATATCATGTTAGACATTGACAAAGGGAAAAATAATAGTGAGTCCGAATCGAAATAAATTTTTTAATATATAAAAAATTAGAAAATATACATAACTTAAGGATGATTTATAGGTTGGGGATAAAATAAACTTTCAAAATTACTTGTAGTTTAAAACAATGTTCTTTTTAACCTTAAACTTATTATTAAAAAATTATATGTGAGAGATTATAAAAAGAAATAATATAACTCCAATATAATGTTTTTTCGAAGTCCAATATAGACCATATGTACGATTTTCATTTTCGGTTTCAAATAAATTCCATTATTATCTCTCTCGCTACCTTCCATTCAAAGTCATTTATCAGCACTCAAGTGACATACTGTATCATTTTCCTGACTCCTTTATCCTCACCACGCCAACTCCATTACTCCAACTTGAAAAATGACAACTATGTCCATGTCCTACCGAAAGTTTACTATAAAAGAGAAGAGTTAAACCGTAACTCGACCATTCTGCACAAAAATATTTATTTTTTAACCAAAAATGACTAGAAAATTACTCTCTTCGTATTTAAATAGATGACGTTTTACCTTTTAAACTCATTGAAAAATTGATGAATCTAGTCATTATTATTGTCTAGATATATCAAAAGAAATAATATAACTCCAATATCAATAAAAATATATAAAAATAGGATTTTTATATTAAGAGATTGAGAGTCTTCTTCAAAATTATGTTGATTATTCGATTAAAATTTTTAATTTTAATTTTTATCTATTAAATCTGCATGTTTTTTAAAAAAAATGAAAAGATATGATGATTTGTAAGATTGGAACCTTACTCAAGGGGAAGGAAAGTAGAAACCATTATACATAATGATGATGTCACAAAGAAAACCATTGCTCACGTAATCAAAGAAAATTCCTAGAAAGAGACTTTAAAAGAAAGTGGCTCTTAAATTCAACATACAGCATTAATTTTTCGGGCACGACCATGTGCAAATTTATGTGCAAATTATGACAGAGATTTTGTCCCCACCAAAAAGATTTTGTCGATGATGCAGCTTGTAAACTGTCGGAGCCATCAGAAAAGCTATTAAGCTTTTAGTAAGTATTTATTCAGAGATAATTACATTCTCATCCTCCCAAAACATCAACTTATCTTCTCGGATTCTCCTTATAACTTTTTTAATGCAATAATTTACCAGCTTGTTAACTTGCAAATGGTCGGTCAAAAAGCTTAGGCCCTGTTTAGTAGGAAAACTTCTCATTTTCTTTTCGTTTTTTAAAAAATTACTGTACAATCTCAATTTTCATGTCATTTTCATTTTTTGCAAAATTTGTTCAGCATACAATTTTTATTTTTTTCTCCAAGTCAAAATCCCTAATTTTCAAAAGTCAAAATCACCACCACGTCCACCTCTAAACCGCCTCCGCCAATAAACCCACCAATGACGGAGAACCAGCCACAAAGAGAGACTTGAAATTGAAGTCTTCAAACACGAGCTCGTCGGTGGCGCGTTGGACGGAAGGGACAGTGAAGAGTGGTTCAGTTAGCAGTAAGGAAGAAGACGAGAGGCCGACATTCCTGACGTTGAGGAGGTTGGAAAAGAGGTGGGCCCATATGTCGCGTTGAAGCTCAGGGTTAATCAAATACCCTCGATCGATCGGACGGCGGATGGCGGCGGAGGTGAGGTCTTCGGTGGTGGTCGGAGAAGGGTGGATGAATTTCTTCGAAGAGAGTGGTCGGTAGAGGCAGTTGGGAATGACGGTAGTTGGGTCGCGATCTCCGCCGTGGGCGGCCTTTATGAGGCCGCCGCCGTTGTCGAGGACGATGACATTTGATTTTGACATGTGGGTGGTTTTGGGTTCAACGTTTTTTTGGAGGACCTGTGTTTTTTTTGGTTTTACTATACTTTGACCCCTGACATTTCCTTTTATTTTCAATTCAGTCCCTTGAGTAATTTGAAAAGTTCAAATTTGGGCCCGTTCAGTAACGAGAATTCTCGTTTTCTTTTAGTTTTTTAAAATTACTGTACAATCTCAATTTCCATGTCATTTTCAATTTTTTGCAAAATGTGTTCAGTGTACAATTTTGATTTTGTTTTCCAAGTCAAAATCCTTAATTTTAGTCAACCCAAAACCCAACCTCAGCCACCGTGCCTTCCGCCACGGCTTCTCCCAGCGCCGCCCTTGGTCGAAGTTAGCCGATCGATCCGCCTTAACCAAGCCGGACAAACCCTCTATCGCTCCTCTTCCTCGTCGGACTCCTTGCTTCCTGGCTCTTCGTGCTTGACGTCGAGGTGGTGGTGGCATGTAGAACGGCGAGGAGACTCATCTCGAAGGTTTCAGTCACGGTGGAGATGGCGGCTCTTGAAGCGGACGGCCTCCTCAACGTCTCTGCGCTGCTTCTCCTTGGGCATCGCAACTTGAATCGGCTCAAAATCGGTCGGTCAACGCCGTGTTGGCCCTGTCAATGGCGAGTGGCAGAGGGATGGCGGCAGTTCAACTGTTCACGGCGGCCAAATCAAAATTGAATCCACCACCAAATCGAAGACGTCGGCCTAGAGGACTGAGCCTTGCCACCAAATCGAACGGTGCAGCACTTCGTCGACGACGACGGCGTCTTCGTCTTCTTCGCTTACAACAGTGATGACGACGAAGCCAAGTCCGATCAAGCTTCGACGAGACGACGCGCACACGAGTAAAGCAAGCCATCTTCTTCGTGGTGGTGGTCGGACTCCCCGTCGTCTGAGGTCGAAGAGAGGTTGGAGATCGATCGGAAGTTTCAATTTTTTTGTTATTATTACACTATGACTTTTGACGTTTTCCACTTCTTTCATTCCAGTCCCTTGAGTACTTTGAAAATTTCAAATTTGACTCAGTTTTTTGAGAATTTCTTGAAAATTTGAAAACGAAAACTCACTACTGAACAAGTTTTCTTTGGGAAATGAAAAACGCGAAAATTTTCAAAAAATTTTCAAAAACTCACCCCTACTGAACACCCCCTAAGCATGTCTGGTCTGGTCTAGTCTTTTTAACAATGTTAAGTCAAACTGCCATGAGTGTACACAGGTTCTAGATTCACACCTGTTTTTCACGCCTGTTTGTGAGTTGGCTATTTTCGTTAAAACCAGTATACTGAAGATTTGATTCTTTCTTGCGGTACAAGTCTTCTTTGGAAAGCTAGTAATTGAGAATCTCTTGTTATTAATCGGTCTTATTTGATTCTACATGGATTATTGTGAAAAGGATTCCTAAATTAATTCCTAAAAGAGAGGAAGTCAAGGATTCTCTTAGGATTCAATTCCTATGCTAAAAGGGATTGTTTTTCCTATTCTATGAAGAAGTCTTATTCTCCAAGGTTGTAGGTTTCTATATAAAAGGTTGAAGACTCTACAAATTTGATACACACGATATACAAGTCTTCTGTGTGCATCAATTCTGCCTACAAGTCCGACAAGTCTTCCGTGCTTCATCTGTGTGCATCAATTCTGCCTACAAGTCCGACAAGTCTAGCTAGAAGTAAATAGATTTTGGTGAAGTTGAAAAGTAAATAGATTTCTTCACTGATTTTGTTTACCAGATGTTTTGGACTTTGCTAGAAACAGTTTGGACCAACATTAGCTTTTGGATGAGCTTATGCTTGTCCTAAATTGTGTAGCCCATAATTATTCCCTTTGTTTTTCTTTCTCCTCACGCAGAACATGATCATATGATCATATTGCTACCATATGAAATAATTTCACTACAAAAGGCGTACACTAGGGTTTTATTTTATTGGATAAGTAAGGATAAAGAATTGATAGTTGGCACCGTTCTCGGTCCTATTAATAATGCTTCTCTCTAATACCATGAGACAAGTAAATTGGGTGAAGCTGACGGTTTCATTCCTTGTCCTGGTGAAACTGTAACACAGTAAAATGAGACAAATCACTGCAGATCATCGTCTTCTCCAATTTTTGCTGTTTACGAACTCCATTGCTACTCTAAACTCAACTTAACTGATGAATTAATTTGCTGCAATTTGACTTCTTCTTCAAACTTGGCTAAAAAATTATGAAAAATATTAAAACAGAGCTTCAACTGAAAATGTCATTCTCATAGTAGCTTAGAATTTCGATTCAACCTTGCGGACAACTTATATTTGACGAAACAGCATCAACATTTTCAACAGAAATAACTCCAATACAAAATTCCCAATTTTGAGTATCAGTTCATCAACTCAATTAACTCAACAAATAGCTTCATATAGACTACTCGAAACTATCTGGATGATCGATTTAACAAATCTTATTCATCAAGACTAAAACTGGAATTTCGACTTAAAGTAAAGATAGAACCCTAGCTAAAAGAGGGTTTTTCACCATAGGATACCTTTTAATTGCACCGGAGTCAACCGTGGATTTCTGAAACTGGCTTTGTGAGACTTCCACCTGAGTTCTTAGGCTTTCCTTCAGCTACAGAAAGGTCCTTCAACGCTTCTCGATGTGCAGTTTCATCCTTATAGTCAGACAACACCATTTTCTCACCAGGCACACCTGAATCGATTCTAGAGGCACTTCCACCGCATTGTTTTACCCTGTTCTTGTTCAGATTCATCAAAAAGACCTCCGAAAATGTTTTTACAGCGATTTCTCCAAAGACAGAGGCTTTCTGGCCAAGCTTCTTCTTTCCAGGCTTCCCTTTCACTTCCTTCTTCTTTTGACAACTCTTGTTCTTAAATTGTCTGCAGAAATTCAATTGGAAAAGCATTCCTATAAAATTGTGCTAGATGAAGTAACCATTAAGCGATCAGTTTCTAAATGTTTTCATTTTCCTTCTTTTAAGGCTTGAAAACCTATATGAAGTTAACTTCACTCCTAACGTAACAAAGCATTTATCAAGAGACATAATGTTTGGCTCCTAAATTAAGTAAGAAAATGAACTATTAGTCCGAGCAGTCAAACCTATAACTCATTCAGAGCTTCTCAAATTTGGAATCTTATCAAATTACGAACATTGCCTTGTCAATCAGAACAAACCTGATGTTAAGATATGGAAGAAGAATTCTTTTCATAACTTTGCTGCGACATGGAAGCAAAAAATGAGAGGAATCGCCATTGGAAGGGCGCCACCACGCCGGCGTGGTATGAATCATAATCGGTAAAGGCGGCAAGGGTTTTGTACTAAATGATTACCTAGCCATCCATTTGTTCTCTTTTTTATTATTATGAGTGCAGTAACATAACACACTAATCTATAATTAGTGACAATCATTAAGTACATTTTGATCACAAGAAAAAATATTGTCACCGAAGCATATGGATAAAATCAAATACTAAGTAAGTGATAACCACAATTCATGTCACCGAATATGTAGATTTAGTTCTTGTCACACAAAGCCATTTTTCTACTAGTGAAAGCAGTAATTTGGAAAAATCAATAAAAAGCCATGTGTCAAATTTCGACTTGTTAATAAAACCTACAATTGGAACAACTCAATTAATATTTATACGTACCTAGAAACATGCCTAGAAATTTTTGCTAGCTGTAGTAATATTCATTAATCGTTTGTTGTTTTCAGTTTGCAGAGTGGTAGAGTTGGTACAGTACTCCACAGTTTATGTTTTCTTGAAGCTCTTATCAAGCTTAATAATTTTAAATTTTCTACTCCTACCTAGGAGTGGGGATTCACAAACCAATTGCGAATACCATTGTCTTGGATACGCCTCTTGACGGTATAACTTAATCCAACCCAGGATAAATTTTCAAGATCTCTTTATGCACGTAGAAATTCAATTCAATTCGAAGCAATTCAATCCTGATTCTATGCGGGATAATTAAGGCGATTCTCGTGATGTATAATTTAAGACAATTTGGGTCAAGTTGAATAGATTGAAGTTTCAACTTCTAACACTCTGTGTGAATAGATAAAGTCGAGGAAATTCAGTTCTACAAGAAGTAGTAACAACTAATGAAAATTAAGTAATCTAAAAAATAATCTTGAAATTTAGTTCCGGAGATAGATCTTGATCTCCATGTTCTCTAATAAATAGTACTCCTTCTGAAATAGGAATGCGACAGCTAATTATGGACGGAGGGAGTATAAAGAAGACACCATTAATCATAAACAATATAGAAAGACTTGGAGCTAGGAGTAAAGAAAGAAGGACTGGGCTTACGTACACTTCCATAGGTACGCAACGTACGCTTTTCTGCTTTAAACAGTTGTACTGTCGGTCAAATGTACAACTGTTTAAAGCAGAGAAGCGTACGCAGCGTACCTATGGAGGTATACTTAAGTTTATTCCAAGAAAGAAAGATAGCAAACAAAATTATTAAAGTATAATGAATACCTAACACATGAATAAATGTTGTATCTTAAAATAAATTTAGTATACATAAATATATATACTTTAATTGTTAAATTTGAACATTCAGTATATTATCTTAGCTTACTATATTGAAAAGTTTTGTATTAACAAATCAATCTCTTCCATAAGTACTTCTTAATTAATCCCTTCCGTAAGTATTCATTTTGTATTAATCCAATTATCCGAGTTCCTGCTGGATATTTTTCTCTGTTCATACTGCTCAAAATTCGGACAACATTGCCAATGCCTTAAAGGTGTTCGATAAAATGCCTCAAAGGATTCGGACATAACTCAATGGACTCACATATCGTGCAACTCAGGTTTAATAAGAGTGATCAGCACAGGAAAATGACTAGGACCATTACTTCTTTGATGATGATTGCTCACCAAATGGAAAAGTTTCGACCCTTTTAATTCTCAGGGTGAAAATTTAGTGCTTTACAATCCTAATCACTATGTATATGTTGAAACTTGAACTTGAAGTTATAGACAGTCATATCAAGAAAAGAAAAGGTGCTCCTTTCATGTGGCGTCTCATGATATATATATATATATTTACAATCTGTAATGTCAAGGGTGAAATTTAGTTCTTTACAAATTTGTAAAATGAGCAAGTTCAATGGTGGCGATTTTGCCAAATATGACAAAATAATCAATCTATTCTGTACTATTTGTGGTCTAATTTCTGGGTTTTGTTCTTATTCTTTCGCTATGTAAGCTGCTAGATTTGATCGATTTGGTTCAAAATCAAATACCGATTTGGTTCAAAGTCAAATACCATGGTAGTGTTAGGAATGCAATTAGAGAATAACAAATCTAAATATAAGATGGTGTTTATAAAGCAATTTCCATTTTCAAGCGTGAAACGGTCCATTTTCACGATAATTGTGGTTCGAGGATCGACTAGCATTTTGTCGAACAGGTGACCTCCAAGTCATTTTGACAACTGACTGACTTCCCACTTCAAACTTGTTCTGATAAAATTTCAGAAAAATGAAATTTCAGAAAATGCAGATAAAGCAGAAAAAGGAAACAGCTTCTTTCCTTGAAAACCACTCTGGTTTGCCAAAAACAAAAACAGCCCGGTTTTCTTGCTCTCCAATCTTCAATATCAAGTTGATATCTTTCTTTGACGTGAAAGTGAATGGTAAATGGTAGAAAGTGCAACTGTAACTTCTTCTTTCTCCAATTTGCAGAAAACACTGGCATTACTCGGTTGCTTCCTTAGTTAGAATGGAGTATAGTGAAAACAACACCACACAGATGCCTATATTAATACCTGCTCAAGTTAAAAGAGCAGAAATTTGCATCTCTCCAGAATGTATGCAACCTTTTTCAAATTAAGCTTGCTCACCTAATATAAAGACGTGCCGAAGCTTATTTGATCCCATCACAATAAGTGCTTCGAATGGTCGCAAAGGAAAAACCTAGACTGTAAATGAAAGAATTAGAATTAGAAATGCAGAAAGGTTTCAAACATTCAACTACGGAACAAATAAATACATAAGCAAAACCCCAGAAATTATGAATAATAAGCAAACAGAGCACAGAAGCATTTGTTGAACAATCTGAGAACTCCACAGGCTTATATCGGAACTTCTACTGCAAGAATCCGAGTTCTAGGCTTATTTTAACACAATCCGAATTGTAAGCTTGTTTAACACATTTCGAGTTGTGGGCTTATTTTAAAAAATCCTACTTCTAAGCTTGTTTAACACATTTCGAGTTGTAGCCTTATTCCGAAGTGTAGCCTTGTTTAACTCATTACGAAATATAGGCTTATTTCAAATCATTCCGAGTTGTATTGTGAAATAACATCATAGACCTATCTAAGATCAAGTCCGTAAGCTTCTAACAAGCTTACAACGTGGATTATCTTAACAAGCCTACAAGTCGTTAAGCTTCTAACAAGCTTACAAGTCGGATTCTCTCGTAAAGCTCTGAACAAGACTACAACTCGGAACCCTTTTAACAAGCCTACTACTCGTTACCTTTTAAACAAGCTTACAACTCGGTTTAAAATACGTTAAGCATGGTGTTTTCAACATTTGATTATCTAAATTAATCATGTCATGTACTTTCCTCACTCCCGAATTCAGAAAACCAAGAGCCAAGTGACAAGGCAGGCTCTAAACGATCCTTGTGATTTTTCATGAAAATAATAATCCTCTCAATCGATTCATTTGAACTGAATTAAGGAATGCAAATCTGTCGTGGGAAGCTTTTCAAAGCCCCCAAACCCTGATAGAATATATAATTTGATGATTTTGACAAACCCTGATGGAATATATGTCAAAAATTATTATGGAGCGGTGATTGGCAACAAAACGATTGCAATGCTGGATGGGCAAAACTGTTTGGGAAAGATTCACCCAGAGTTTGCTTCCTTTACACGGCACACAGTAAATCCTCTTTGTGTCATTATCCTTGTTAATAATCACCTTCTTGTCGGTTAATGGTGTACGTCTTGATTTTCATTACATAATGGTGTTACCTCATTGACTAATTCATAAAATAATGAAAAATGGGTGAACTAATTATATATGAGTAATGTACAAAACAGAGATGTTAATATCTGGCCATTCTGCCAAATTCAGTTCATAGAATGTATGAGTAATGTACAAAACAGAGATGTTAAATGCCGGAAAATGCAAATTTATTAGCATGAAGCCAAGAACAGTAAAAGGAAAAAAGAACAGCCAATTCTCTCATTCGGAATCAATCTGCTGCCCAGAGAGCCTTTGATACGAGCTATGTCCTGATTACTAACACAGAACGGATTATGGCCTTTACAATGATTGGTTTAGCTAAGAATTGGTTAAAAGATCAAAACAAATTTTCATTCAACTCATAAAACTTCCTTTTTCAATGGTTAGTCTAGCTAGGAATTGATTAAAAGATCCAGGTTGATTGCTTATGACAACAAATAGCTTAACTAGTGCTTCGTCTTCTTGCCTAAACAAGTTCGAATTAGGTGTAAGATTTTGTTTATGAAGGAATCATTTCGCCAGAGATAGAATCATTTTAATATACTCACAGTAAACTAGTATATATTCAATTATATTCAAAATGTTATGAGGCACCGTACCTGGTGTAGAGAACGGATTCCACGAAAGAACTACCGTTAAAATACAACTCCATCCAGTAATCAATGTTCCGCAAAGTAAATAATTGTCAATGGCTCACAGCCATAATATAGAGCTAACATAAAAAACTGATTACATCCTTGTGAAATCACTTACTTGATTGTAAAGAAACCAAAATAGCAGCTTACTCGTTGTCAGATGTAGCAGCCCGTTGTTAGGGGTGATGAGATCAATTGCTACAGTATGTGAAAAAACAGATAAGACTTCAAAAACCAAATGGCAGGAAAAAGAAGTTTATAAAAGAAATTTTGAACTGAGAGATCACCTGAAAACTACAATTCTGAGAAAAACCACAGCATCCATACCACCTATGGCAAGTATTTCTTCTTCGTGTGAATTCCAAGCCTTAACAATCCAGCTTGGAGACGGTTCAAATCTGTCAATGCAGAAAGGGTCATGGGATCTACTCCGTCCTGAAGCGAGGCGGCGACCAAAGTACACACTCGCATTACTCGGTTACTTGCTTAGGATGGATAATAGTGAAAACAACACACAGATGCCTATATTAATTCCTGCTGAAGTTAAAAGAGCAGAAATTTGCATCTCTCCAGAATGTATGCAACTTTTTTCAAAGCTTGCTCACCGAATATAAAAGACTTGAGGTCGTATTTTGTTGAGCAGTGCCAAAGCTTATTTGATCCCATCACGATAAGTGCTTTGAATGGATGTCGAGAAACACTTTTCTTTGACAGGAATTAAAACTAGCTATATGACTTGTTTCATTTAACTGAAATTAAGCTTCTGCAATGAATCATTCCCATCCTTTCAGCCTCAAATCATCAATAGACCTTCAAAACACCTTTTTAAGACACAATGTGAACTTCCTTAATTGAAAGAATCGAAAAAAACCCCAAATTACAGTTCATCTTCATCATTTCCAGAGAAAACAGCAATCATTTTATTCATTACAACATAATAGTAAAATTGACTTAATCAATCGACTCGAATCCATTAAAAACACCAAAAGATAGAAAATACCTAATTTGAGATATACCAAATGGTACTGTAGACGAAACCCTAGGTGAATTGGGCGTTTCTTCTCAAGGAAAATGTAGTTCAATTGGACGATATATCGTTGTAGAAGACTTCATCTTGAGTAGATTCGACACTCTCCAACGGTCCGCTGATTCCGATTCCGGCTGTAGTAAAGTTAATTGCATCGCCGGCTTTCTGTACGGACGCAAACTGGAAGCAGCTTCAAACGGATCTGCATTAGTTCCTTCTGAGACCTTAAGCTTTCCTCCAGGTATACCGAGGTCCTTTAACTCTCCTCGATGTCCAGTTTCATCCTTTTCAACAGAAAAAGCCATTTCTTTAATAGCAACTCCTGAATATATCCTAGGACCATTTCCACCACACTGTTTCATTCCATTCTTGTTCAGATTCATCAAGTAAATCCTTCATTACCGTTACCTCATTGACTACTTTTTGGTGGACCATATACAGCCTATTAATGTTAGATTTTTTTTTCCTAAGATCCTCCTATTCTTTTTCTCCGGCCGCGCCGCGAAATTTTATAGAATATATGATTAATTTACATTAGATTATGGAAAACGCAAGCAAAAACAGGAATAGGAAAAAGAAGATAATCTTTGAATGAGCAGAGACCTGGCCAATTTTTTTATACGAGCTATCTCCTGATGACAAGAACAAAATTTCTAACACAGAACGGATTGAAGCTTAACAAGTGGCTCCAATAAACAAATTAGGACAGTTCCTATTGGCCTTCACAATGGCTGGATTAGCTTAGAATTGGTTTAAAGATCAAAACACATTTAGAATGTAAAATTAATTATTAATTTAGATAAATATTCGTTTAATTAATGAAACTTTTTTTTGAAAAGATATGTTTAACATAAACTTTATGAAAAATTATATTTAACATATTCTTTAATTATATGATAGGACTTAAAATTACAAGTTTACTATTACTAATAAAGTCCATATCTTGAAGACTCCACACCGAATAATAGAATATCTGTGCAGATTACGATCGATCGATCATATATTGAATTGGCGCCGGCCCTAATATCTGACAATGTCCATGTAGTGGACATGAAGTTTATTTATTCATATGATGATTTAATTAATTAATTACCAAAAACTAAGTTATACTATTAAGGGAAACATTAATTAATAAAAGGAGAATAAAATCTCTGGACCGTAAAATGTTCATTGGAATTTAATTCTCATCATATATATTAATGATTTGTCATTTCATTTTTTTCTTCAACAATCGAAAAGTTTTAACTTTGACCCAGAAATTGGTATACGTGTTCTTATTGAGAGGTCACTTTTGAATGTTGATCATGACAAAAGATTGCGGATGCACGACAGATTGCAAGACATGGGGAGAAAAATTGTCGAGCGAGAATCTCCTAATGAGCTAGGAAGACGTAGCAGGTTATGGAAAGAAGATGATATCCGTCATGTCTTAACTGAAAATACTGTAAGTGGTCTCACATTACATGTATATATTATGAAGCAACACACTATATATATATTCCCTTCAACCAACTACTTCCCATGAACTTGAAAATCTTTGTTGATCTTTTTCAGGGTACCGAAGCCATTGAAGGCATAATGCGCGAGGTACTTAATTACTTCGTATGAGTTATAATAAGCTGAAATTTTGGTCTTTTTATATTCTTTTCTTGTAAATCTATTTCTGGTTATAGGGACAAAACTCTATTCATGTCGAACCTGACGTTTTCATGAATATGAAAGGATTAAGACTGCTCCGTCTAAACGCGTGTGATGTGACTTCTCATGGTCTCACTTACCTTCCTAGAAGTTTACAGTCACTTGAATGGGGTATTCTTGGGGGTAGTTATTCTTCTTTAAAGTCCTTCGTCTTACCATCAAGCTTTGAACCATATAAACTTGTTCGACTTAAAATAACACTCAGCTCCATTGAAAAGCTCTGGGAGGGAACCAAAGTAAGACTTATATTTTCTTTTTAATTAAAATATTATTAAGCCTACCTACTTAGATGCATATTGTACAACAGTACTGGTGGTAAAAGTGACTAATTGCATTTTCTTTATTGTTTCCAACAGCATCTGCCAGAGTTAAAATCAATTAAGATTTTGGAGTGCAAACATCTCACTGAGACTCCATGCCTAACCCATGCTCCTAAATCTCCAAATCTTGCATTTTTCACGCTGTAAACGGTTGTCGAGTATCCATCCTTCGATGTGGCTATTGAATAATCTTACAAAGTTGGTCTTTAACCACTGCAGTCTTAGAAGTCTTCCAAGTAGCATAAGTGGTTTGAAATCTCTTCAGGAACTCAGTGTGCGTGGTTGCGCTAAGCTTGATAATCTGCCAGAGGATTTGGGGAGCTTGAAAAGCATGCAAGAGCTTGATGCAAGTTACATTGCGATATCAGAACTACCATCCACCATTGTAAACCTACAAAGACTATATTGGTTGAACTTGGCATGCTGCAAAAACCTTAAAGCTCTTCCAAGAGGCATAAGTGGTTTGAAATCACTTGAGTTACTCAGTGTATGTCATTGTATTGAGCTTGAAAGTTTTCCAGAGGATTTAGAAGGTGGGTGGGAATCACTTGACTTTCTCGATGTATCTAGTTGTTCTAAGCTTGAAAGTTTGCCAGAGTATTTGGAGGATTTGAAAAGATTTGGTTGAAAATGACTAGGATCAATACAAAAGAAAATAACAATAAGACACACATGTTCAACACGTTTTGATGGCCTGATTGGGATCCATGACCATTGGAAGGGACTCCAAGAGAAAATGTGCTTAGATTCAAATGATGTCCGCTTCATAGGGATACACGGAATGGGCGGAATCGGCAAGACAACTTTAGCCCGACTTGCTTCTGAGGTTATGGAAAATCAGTTTGAAGACAATAGCTTCCTTGCCAATGTCCGTGAAAAAGCAAAGAAAGGAGAACTAGTTTCAGTACAAGAGCAGCTTCTTTCAGAGGTGCTCAAGGAACAATCACTTCGTATATACGATCAGCATAGCAGAGTCAACATGATCGGAGGCAGATTACGTAGTCGGAAAGTACTTGTTGTGATTGACGATGTGGATGACATGGAACGATTGTAGTACTTGGCTGGAGACTGTATCCATCCTTCGGTGTGGCTTCTAAAGAAGCTTAGAAAGTTGGACTTTTCATTTGTGCAAATAATGCGATGTATCTGATTGCTCTAAGCTTGATAATTTTCCAGAGGATTTGGAGAGTTTGAAAAGCTTGCTAAGGATTGATGCAGGTAACACTGCTATAACAGAGCTACCATCTTCCATTACAATTACTGTTCGTGATTAGTAATTCTGCAGAATTGGTGAAATACAATTAACTTGGAGTTAATTATTGTTCTTGTAAGATGGGTAACAATTTAACTTTTCATTCTTGTTTGACTTGGAATAATAGCTAAAGGTCCGTTTGATTCATTGCATTAAAGGTGTTCGATAAAATGCCTCAAAGGATTCGGACATAACTCAATCGACCCCATATCATACAACTCAGGTTTAGTAAGAGTGATGAGCACAGGAAAATGACTAGGATCAATACTTCTTTGATGATGAATGATTGCTCACCAAATGGAAAAGTTTTTTTTAAAGGTAATGTATTTTCTATCACGCACAGAGTTTCGAGCCTTTCAATTTTCAGGGTGAAAATTTAGTGCTTTACAATCTGTAATAGAACGCAGCTGGGTCATTGGTTTCATGTAACGTTGATATTTTACGTTGCTTTCATGTGGCGTCTAATGGTATATATTTACAATCTGTAAATTTACTTCTTTACAATTTGTAAAATGAGCAAGTTCAATGGTGGCAATTTTGCCATATATGACAAGATAATCAATCTATTCTGTACTATTTGTGGTCTAATTTCTGGGTTTTGTTCTTATTGCCACGAATTCTTGGTATTCTCTAATTGCATTCATAACACTGCTAGTTTTTATCGATTTAGTTCAAAGTCAAATACCATGACAGTGTTATGAATGCAATTAGAGAATAACAAATCTAAATATAAGACAGTGTTTATATAAAACAATTTCCCGCTCATGACTACGATAAAAACTTGCGAATTGAGATTGCCAATTTACCAAGTGGCGTCGTATCGCTTTTGAGATCTTAAAGATAATAAGAAGAATAGTCCTTGTACTATACGATTGTTCATCTTAATCGATCTTCATCTCATCAGCGCCAACTCACCGTCAAGCTTGGATGGTTATGTTAGACCAGTGGACATTTTCTAAACAGTTGGAAAAAGACGAATCAATTAAATAAAGGGTTTGAATGTGAGTTTAGTTAATAAAAGCACCCAGTTGTGCTGTTTGATATAGTTTAGGTAATTATAATTTATACCAACATCTTATATTGTTAAATAGCTAAATGCCATATTCCAAATCCAATGCAGTGTATAGCTTATATGGATACATAAAGGACTTTTTACGTTCAGATGAAACATGATTAAGAGAGGAATAATTATATATTATCTAGTCGTACGTTTGGATTCGTCGTTTTAGCTACTGATTATGCATATGATTACAAAAAATACCCTTATATGTGCAAAACCAAAACCTTGCCATTTTGTATATCAGAGCAGTTAGTTTGAAAGCAGGCCATAATTCCAACTGATTCATTCAAAGATATAATCCTAAATCCTTCACACCAAAGCTGAAACCAAAACAAACGCCCAATTTATCTAATATAGTAGTAGAATGCTGTATCTATCTATTTCTAGTAGACCATAACCTGCAACAACTCACAAAACTTTGGCAGGATTCGAGTCAACATCCCTGTTCGCTTCCTTTTCGGCACGAACGCCCAATTTATGGGCTCAGTCTGTTTAACCCAGTTGATTTCTCGTTTCTTCTTCCTATTTTTCAACTCATTGCTTCCTTTTCGGATCTTAGACACAATGGAGAAACCGGTTTCCTTTTCGGCCGAGGAGGAGTTGGACTGGACGGAGGAGACACCCATACATTCGTCGTGCCAGTTGAGATCGTAAAGGTCACTGTTAACTTCTTTGACGGTCTTAGATGGGCCTGAGGAGGTGCTGGGTTCATTGAGCGTAGACCGAGATGGGTCTATCAGGTCGAGTGTTTCCACAACATCGATCAAGACTTTTTGTGACATAAAAGCAAATTAGCTCCTTTGATGTACCTAGAATTTTATCATATTTTGAGTTATCTTGTGAGCCAGTGTTGGACAATCAGAAAATCATTGATGATATATGACTCTGTACCTGTGTACCGTTTTCGTGCTGTGCAAGTAAGCCCTTCCAGAAAACTAGAGTGGTGCGCACGCAACACGATATTTCAAAACTATAACGAAGAGTTACTCATCTATGAGCAATAAACTTTTGACTATGATGACAGATGTGATATTTAATTATGGACATCTACGAAAGGAAATTGTGTAATTATTTGTGGACGGAGGGAGTAGTAATCATAACAGACCGACCCGTTCTAATTTCTCTATGCATTCATCAGCTGACTTTGGATCATCAGGGTATATTAAGTTGAGAAGAAGTTGGGGACAACGGTGCAAACAGAATTAAGTTGAGGGATTCAAATTGGGAGACTTATGGGGATGCAAATAAACATAGCCAGGAAGTGGAGGACCTTGTTGTAAACCAGGAGAAACTAATGGGGCGTGGTGTTTACAAAACCAAAAGTATTGACGGAAATTCATCTGGAATTGATCGAACCATTGGTTCAGATCATGAGAATCACTTTGTGGTTCGATCGAGCCATAGGCTTGAAACAAGTATTTGACGGAGATCACATAGTGATCAATCGAACCATCGGTTCAAACCATGAAATTGACGGAAAGGATCATTTATTGATCAAACAAACCTTTGGTTCGAATCATGAAATTCACAATTGCTGTATAATCACCCATCTTGTCAAACGAACCTAACGAAGCTAAATGAAGAAGGATGAAGAAAGCTATTTGGCTGCTGAAAGAATTGCTTGAAGCTCAAGTTTTGGTTCGCAAGCAAGTGTTCGACGAAATGCTCCACACAAACTTGATAATTCTAAAAGTCACTGGAAAGAAAAAGTAATCTACAGGTTACCGTTAGTAAAGTAACTCTGCTAAGGATTGAAGACCGAGGATCATGAAGATGTTTCTTCTCTTTTACAGCTCAGTAGAATAGGAAAATATCTCTTTTACTTTTTGCCATTTTGTTTTCTTGTTAAATGTAATTTTACTGCATAGTCTGTTAGAAAGAGGGCCAATGGAGCTCTAGTAGGTACAAGTTGTGGAAATGCCAGCTGTCATGGCAAGAATGGTTAGTTTTTTCTTCTAGAACATAAAAAATGTACTCCCTCCGATTCACTTCAAATGTCGCGTAATGAAAGCTGATAATACCAATAAAAAAAGAGCTTTTGTGTCATTTGTTCTTCTTAGTGTTATTTGCTTATTCTCTGTTATTCTTATCTTCTCTACTCTCTTACACTTCTTAAAACACAAAAATATACTATACTACTTATTACTCATTTGCTTGAAAAACTAGCAAACTGAGATAAATGAGATCTGGCAAACATCACTTTTCCAATCAAACGTCCGACCGATCAGAGCTTTGGTACTCTCTTCAGGTTTACTATCAACATCGCTTCTTACTTTCTCACGAATTACAACAATTACTATTGGCCTTTACAATGAATTGGTTAAAAGATCAAAACATATTTTCATTCAGCTCATAAAACCGCCTGTTTCAATGGTTAGTTTAGCTAGGAATTGGTTAAAAGATCCAGGTTGATTGCTTATGACAACAAATAGCTTAATTAAATCCAGGTTGATTGCTTACGTAGAAAAAAGAAAACTAATATTAGCACACAAATATTTGAAACAACAAAACCAACAAAGTGATCTTGCTTCAAAAGAATTGAAACTACAATTTATGGCAAGTATTTCTTCTTCATTTGTATTCCAAGCCTTAACAATCCATCTTGCGGATGGTACAAATCTGTCAATGCAGAAAGGGTCATGGGACCTTCTCCGTCCTGAAGCGAGGCGGCGACCAAAGTACACACTCGCATCACTCGGTTCCTTCCTTAGGATGGAATATAGTGAAAACAACACCACACAGATGCCTATATTAACCTTACTAACATTGCAGATGATGCCTCTTTGATTGAAAAGGGTCATCAGCATAAGTCATGAGCTTTGGGCAACGGAAACCATGGTGGAGACTGGAGACCGGAGATGATGCCTCTCTCTCTCTCTCTCTCTCTCTCTGCATTTCTTCTTCGACTGAGAAATCCTCATCTTCGTCACAGACAGGTAATTTTGTTTATTAATTGGACACTTATTTATCTTCAATTTGTTGATTTCTGCAAAATAATAATAATAATAATAATTAGGCGTTTGAATTTCAGGAATCATCAAATATAGATGGTTTCAAGATGGTTGTACGATGTGTTCCTTAGTTTTAGAGGTGAAGACACTCGAAAGAACTTCACTGATCATTTATATGCAGCTCTGAACCAATATGAAATCTTCACTTTCCGTGACGAAGAGAAACTGGAAAGAGGGAAGGAAATTGCCCCGTCGCTATTGACAGCAATTGAACAGTCCAGATTTCCTGTCGATGTGTTTGGATGAGCTTGTTCATATATGTTAGAATTCATATTTCAAGAGGGAAGAAATGTATTCTCATTAATTCAGACTGAAAATACACAGCAATTACTATATATGTTCATTACACGATTCAGTTACATAGTTAGAAAGCTTAACAGCTTTTCCCGCCAAAACCAACTAACTAACTAACTGAAGTAACGGGCCGAGCTCAGCTAACAGACTCTCTGCCATCTTGGGCTTCATTTTGGCCCATTACACAAAATTGTGAGTTTTGTATCTCTTCTTCCTTCTTGCTTTCGACCGTTGGAGGCAGCTTTGAACTGTCTTCCTCAACACCCCTCCTCAGTTCAATGCTTCCGAAAACGTTTTTCATCCCCAACTTATCTTTCAAGTAATTATTCTGTACTATTCCCAAAACCTTGGTGAACATATCTGCTGGCTGTTCTGTTGTCGACAGATGTATCACCAGAATCAACTTGTTTTGCAATTGCTCTCGAATCAAATGACAATCTATCTCGATATGCTTCGTTCGCTCGTGATAGACTGGATTTGCTGCAATGTGAAGTGCTGCCTCATTGTCACAGAACAACTTCATTGGCTGATCAATTTTCACTCCCAATTCAACGAGAAGTCCTTTCAACCACATCAATTCAACGAGAAGTAGAGTTTTTTTTTGAGGTTTTTCTAGGAATTAGATATTTAACCTATTACTGTACTAAACTTAAGCTTTAAAAATTAGAAATTTCTTAAGTTCTACAACTGATAAGAATGAATGTCAAAAAATGTGATGATTGCTACAATATTCTTTAATATTTTTCAACACATGGCTTATTAGTGCGACGTAGTCTCGTCTATATAAGTTGGGATTGGGTGTTAAGGATTTGTTTATAATGGATTAATCATTTCGGCAGAGAAAGAATCATTTTATTATACTCGATTATGATAAACTAGTACTTGTATTGTATATAGTCAATTATCTTCGAAATGTGGATCCAAAAATTTTTAACACTAAAAAAAAAAAATGATTCTATACATCTATATCTATCTTTGAATAATTGTTTTTTTATATATATTTTAACGTATATCAATATCATTATTTTGGAGACATGATTTTATGATTTTAGTATTTGTCATTCAAACCAGTACTTGAAAGTTGTATCTATATCGAGAGAAAAGTAAGACCATCTTCATCGGAGAATCCAAATGAATTTTGGGATTAAATTGGAGCTCAATTTATAATGGAGGAAAAAGTTAGGATGTTGACATGGCATATGAAAACCCAAATTTTTCTCTTTCAAGCTCTCATTCTAAGGTTCACCTTTCCAAAACCCAAGTTATATTTTGGTATTAAAAAGTAGGACCACAACTCTATTTGCCAATTAATTATTTTTTAGTTTTTTTACTTTTTAAAAAATAAATAACTTGAGATGTGAGAAGTTGAGTTATGCAATGAAGAAGTTGAACCTAAATCTTTTCAAACCCAATTTTTTTTTCTTTTCTACATAGATGTCTCTTATTTGGCACAACTTGATATCCAAAATTGGTTTTAATAGTGAGGACGCTCTAATATTGAGGAGAGAGTTATTTGAGAGACAAATAAGAAAACAGTGCATTGAAATGCTAAAAACGATTATTGTTTAACGATATAAAAAAATTTGAAAAAGGACTACTATTCCAAGACGGAAGGAATATATGTTAAAGGTTATAATTTTACTATTGTACATCACATTATGTTAAATAAGAAATAATAATGATATCCTTTTCAAGTATTAAATATATAAACAAAATAAGTAAATTAATTTATTTTTAATTCAGAAAAATTAATTTTTATAATGAAATTAATGAACATAATCCATTAAAAAATTCACATTTACATTTAGAACGTAAAATTTATTGTTTCGAGTCGTTCACAAAATTGTAATCTAATAAAAAAATTACAAATTTACAATTACTAATAAAGTCCATATCTTGGAGACTCCACACCAAACTAATACAATTGAAGTTGTGCACTATACCAACCGAATAATAAAGACAGAAATTTCTGTGTAAATTAAACAAAAACTGACAATAATGTTTTTCCACAAGATGTGCAGAAAGACGACGCGGCGCCACAAGGAAGAGACAAGGCAACTACGTTATAATCAGTTATTGAAGACTCCATGAAGATTTCTTTACTAAATTATTTATGTAATATTAATTACTATTAATTTAGATAAATATTTTTTTAATTAATAAAACTTTTTTTAAAAGATTTGTTTAACATTAAACTTCATAAAAAATATATTCAACATATTCTTTAATTATATGATAGGACATAAAATTACAAGTTTACGATTACTACTAAAGTCTACGTCTTGGAGACTCCACACCAATACAGCGATTTGACAATAGAATTTCTGTGAAAATTAAACAACTGACCAGTTATTGAAGACTCCATGAAGATTTCTTTATTAAATTATTTATGTAAGTAGTTGTCCATCTGGCTTTTCGTTCCGGCGGCATTGGCTCCAATTTCTATGGCACTTAACTAAAGGAGCTGGTCGCATCAAAAGTGTAGAAATTTAATAGTCTCAGAATTTGACTTTAAACCAAAAACAAAGAAATACTGCCGGAAAAAGAAATTACCGGCAAGATCTGTGATGTCATTTGACAATGGCAAAGCTGACGAGACACCCTCTCCTCCTGCAGAAAAAAGAAGCTGAAGATCTTCTAGCGTATATTTAAATTTATTGTTTGTCCAGGGTTAAAAAACCAAAACTGATACAACTATTGTTCATTTAACAACTTAAACCATCAATTGACTGTATTAACAAAGGGTATTCAAGAATCAATAATATCTAATAGTTTACGATTTTCTCAATAATGCATTGCAAAACAAAAGCATATTGAACTGATGGCCAAAGGGGGGTGTTCTGAATCAAGATTTTTCCAATATAACAGAGGAATTGAAGAATATAATTGGTGAATAAGCATACCTGCCCACAAGACACATACAAAATAAACAACAATTTCAGTTGGCAGACTCTATAATAATGCATTTTGCAACCTTATAATCTTCCATGGGTAGTTATCCATGGCCTATGGGGACTCCAGTAGCCAGTCTAGAGTACAAAAATTATTTTTGACCATTATTTTTTTTATGAGCTCGGCAATAATACAACTTCAATCACTGGAGTGATAGCAGAAATGGAATTGTGACTAACTTGTATGCTGTTTATTAGTTCCTGGGATGCTCGATCCGAGAACCAACCTTTCCAACCAAGTAATGTGAATATGCAATAACTAACAATAAATTCATTTTAGATATTCATTATTGGAACCAATTTTCAGCATCAAGTAGTTGCACCAGATAGTCGATGAAATTGAAAAATTCTTCACACAGTTTTCACGGTAAATATATTGTAAGCACTGTATTGCAAGAGTGTAAGTAAATCAGAGGTTGTGTTCAATACCACTTTTGCCGGACGGCACACACCAGATTCTTTTTATGCTATTCTCCTTAGTCTCTGACATCTTAGAGTTGCTTTTCATTCCCTTACTACTTTGTCTGGCGTCGCAAGCTCAGGTGAAAAATAGAACAAATGCATTAGAAATGGAATCTAAACTGCACATGGGAGTTATCGTAAATATACATACCTTTTAGAAGTTCAAAAATCATGTCCAGAATCGTCGTTGACTGCATAAAAAAAAAGCAAGAATCAGTGAGTGATGACGTATGAAGTTAATCTAATTACATGACGTATAACATTGTCTGATTAAGTATTTACTTAATTATAAAGGTCATCCCTCATTCAAATATGTACATCTTAATTAGGACTCAGCGGGCCACCTCTGATGGCAATCCTAGCATGCATGAGCAACTCGAGAGACTTAAGATTACTCTTAGATAAGCCCGCAAACGTACCCATACATGTTTAATTGATCTCTCAAAATATACCTTTTTAAAGATTGAAAGGTATTGTTAACACTTTACTCAATCGGGGTACCCAGCTTTTTCACTGATTGTTCTTGCTACCTGTTGCATGTACGCCACAAAATACACATGATCAGACGGGAAAAATTAAATTATAGATTACTGATTTTTAGTTCAAAGAAACCACTCCAAAAGCATACCCTTTAGTTTGTAGTAATGCTCTAAGTACCATGGAATTCATTCATCGAAAAAAGAAATCAAGTTCGTTATAAAATGAGACGATGCAGCATACCAAGTGATTAAATATAGCCAAGTAGAATAGGTATGGATGGATTCTAAGGTGTAGTTTAGAAATTAAAAGTTGCACATGTAAGCCCCAACCCAATGTCGACTCAAAGAAATAAGGGAAATCAAATGGCGACTCAAAGAAATGAGGGAAGTAATGTTCAGCTAAACATTTTAACTTGCTCAGAAGTTAAAATTTTGGCACCCATAGCTGATAGAAATTGAAACTCCGAGAATCCTAGGAAAAGAAGCAATAATCTATTTGACTGTATTATCTTATCTTTCGGTTTAAAAAAGTTAACTTTGATTACAGATAAATGACAGTGAACCCTTACCTTAGTTACCGGAAATTCAATTGTATGTTTAGCTGATGATTCGGTTTGAGAATAATGCCAAATTTACCATCAAACTCACTGGCTACAATCAAATTTTAAAGCAAAAAGATAAGAATCATGTTCCATCATATTATCAATTTTCGACTAACTAAAGTATCATCTAATTCATAAAAAAGGTTAGTCGCCAAATCATGACACGGACTTTTAAGTTCCTACAAAATTGCATTCATTGTTATACAGAGGAAATTGTTTAGAGAGAGGTCGTTTAAGAAGTTACCATATTTCTGAACTTAAACACTATGTATCAGAACTTTTAAAGCACATTGCGTTCTATAGACTGAAATGATCAATTTGCGAATCACAAGAAACACGACACGAATCGGACGGCTATTACTAACCTGGCTGAAATATATTGTGCGCCAAAATGAGTTGCCACATTTCCAGCACGGATGCCTATCACCAACCCATTGTGGGAGACTGTGCTCTAGAGGCGAGTAGAGGGATTGCGAACCTAAGATAAACACAACACTAAGAGCAGTTATTACTTATCAGTATATCTTTACCGTACATGCAAATGCAAGATGCAGATAACATTAATCCTAAGTTAGCGCACAAAGAAGTAGTAGGCAATTGTTTCAATAAATTAACATCAACAATTTCCAATGACAAAACCAAGCACTTGCCCTAAACATTCATTATGTCTTGTAGCCCAAACTGTTGCAAACTTGTAAATCTATAGACACTGTAACAAAGAAAAGAAAAGACTCACGGTTCCAGTGACACTGGAGTATGAGAGCATGGAATGTAAGCATTTGTCACGTTTGCTTAGCTCTAAGTTCCATTTTAATTTTTCCCTTTTCGTAAGTGATCTCGGGAACTAACAACCTGAGGTTTGGCGAAAATCGTAAGTGGACAGTCCAAGCTTCAATAAAATAGACACGACTCTGTAATTTGTAGGCACCACCGTACAAAAAACTTAAAAATGAGCATTCTTTCCCTTCTTCAAAATTCCAGGGAAGAAGAAGATCAATAAGATTTATCATCACCATCGGAATAACAAAAAATGATCAGAAATCATGCAAAGAAAATCAAACACGGATAGAGAATAGACATCGTTTCCTCTAATATTTTCCCTCGCATATTCTTGGCAGCCAAACAGAAATGGTGCATAAAAATAATAAATGGACACTAAAAGTACTTGCCTTTTAATGCAGAGTTTGGCAGCAGAGTTATTTACTTGGTAGCTAATGCAAGGTAGTGAAACAGAATGCATAAGAAAAAGCCATACAGGAAGAAATTGGATGCCAAAGAGAGTTTTCCTTTCGCCTTCCTATGCCTGCAAAAAAAATAAAATAAAACCAGGATCATCAACACACTTTCTATCCATTGAGCCTCCATGCCTCCTAAAATGCATAATGCTCATAAGCATACCAATGTCTCAACTGTAACATGGCCTTGATAGTAACAAAATGCAGAACTGGGCAGAATGCAAAGCTTATTTAAGAGCACTCAAGTTCTAGAAGAGCTAAATATTGTGGCAAAATCTCACAACAACAAACATGCCTAATTTTTTTTTGCAAGACTTTCTTTCCAATGGATAGAAAACCCTTCCCTTCAATGCATGTCATAGTCTCATTGGAAAACTATAATTCATAGACAGAACTACATTTCTCAAACTAACATTAATTTTCTTAATTTTCACCAATAATATGGCCTAAAAAACTTAATCCTATCATGCAATGTAGAACAGATAGACAAGTAAAATCCCAAAACACAAAAGCATGCTTCAAAGCATTACCATTACCACAATGATAAAGTAGTATTGTTAGAGGCTGCAAGAAATACTGAGATAACAATTGAAAATCAATGCAAGAATTTTACTGCAGCAATACTCCAAACCTTAGACACCACTGGATGGAAGCAATGGCAACTAAAGAACACCAGTATACTAACCACCCATTAATCAACATGTTGCAATGGACGGATCAGCAGCAAAAGTCAAATCCAATAGAAATGAAGCAAAAATCAGCGGCCACAACAGATAAAAGAGAGCAAAACTGTCACCACACAACATAAGATCGAACATGCAAAGGGAAGTCAATACCGAATCGGAACAGTGTCAGTTCAAAAACACAAAAACCGGTCAATGTCAGAAAGCACATGTGAAGCAACCCACCAGGAAAAGTCAAATCCACGAGAAATGAGCCCAAAATCAGCTGGATAAAAGAAAGCAAAACTGTCACGACACAACCTAAGATCGAACATGCAAATGGAAGTCATTACCAAATCGGAGCAGTGGAAGTAAAAACACAAAAAGGTCAGAAAGGATAGCTGAAACAACTAACCAGTCAGCATCGTATATTTCCGAGATAAGACAAAACGACGAAATTAGCCGGCAAGACAGAGACGGGAAAGTAAGGCAACCAACAATCGACAGCAGCCCCTGAGTGACATCAATCAGAAGAGAAACTCATCATCACAATTAAAGCTCCCGTTGCAGATAGAACCTTTAAACCTCTCCGTACACAGGCAGCCAAAAGTGCCATCTATTGCATATGAAAATTATGTCATACATCCATATGTGGATATAGAAGAGTTTCAGTTTCCATGTGTGTATCTTCTATTTTCAAGATCCCTTTATGCACGTAGAAATTCAATTCAATTCGAATCAATTCAATCCTGATTCTATGCAGGCGATTCTCGTGATGTATAATTTAAGACAATTTGGGTCAAGTTTAAGGGAAAACTCGAAAAACAAAGCCATGTCACGCGCTATTGGAAAAAACTAGTCATGATTCCCATGAATGCTGCCTTCGATGATGTCTGTCTACAAGACGGTCTTTGCCAATTTCTATCAACATGGTGCGTCTCAGTACAAAGATGTGAAAATGACGTGCACCCTTTAACTGAAGGAATAGAGATCGATCGATCTCTATGAATCTCGAGAGCGGAAAGTTTACAGCCATCCCACTTGTCCCGAAGGATAACTGGATCACTATAAATATGTATGCTATGAAGAAATAAAAAGTGTGCGTTCTATAATTCTATTTCTCTTTCTTTGTATTACGTACACACCAACCTACAAATCTATCCTTCTTTTGTCTACAAACCGTGATAGTTAGCTTTAGTTGTGGACTATCTTCTGCTTCCCATACAAACTTTCTCCCGCATAATTTAGCCTGCCAAAACAGAGGGAGTATTTTTTTGTTCAACTTCCAAAGGATTGATAAATAATTGGTCTTCGGCATCTAGTTTATCCCTCATGTTTCAGTTACTTAACCATAAATTATTCTTATCTTAAAAGTGCTGGTCGAACCTATACTCCCAACCCCAGTTAAGTATAAGCTCAGATGACCAGTAAAAGCACAAAAACAGCAAAACTTGCAGATAAAGGATCTAAAACCTTGTAACCGGAAAGATGATAATCGAAACCATGCTAAATAGATTCAAATGCTGAAAATAAGGCTAAAATCGGCTTGACTTGAAAATGAAAATGACTACTTGACTTGTTTTGAACTTGAACCGAAATCGGCTTCGTCAATGGCAATTCTCATTTTCTTAGGCTTAAATCATCCATACACCTTCATTACAACTTACTAAGACATAATGTAGCTTAACTGAATTGAAACGAACAAGAAAAGTACTCTGCATAAAATTCCCCCAATTTACTTTCGAACTTCCGGCAATCTCAGCACACATTTTATTTTCTAGTAGATGATAGGTGAAACTGACTTTACCAATCGATTCGCAGCAAAAGATAGAAAATACATCATTATTGCAGCAAAATGCAAAGTACTGTAGAAGACTTCATTCTGGATATATTCGACGCCATTACCTATTCAGGCCACAGTGAAGTCAATTGCATCGCTGGCTTTCTGTACGGATGCAAAACTGGAAGCAGCTTCAACTGGATTTGCATCAACTCCACCCGAGTCCTTAGACATTTCAGAAGAGACAATCAGGTCCTTCTTCTTTTCACGATGTGCACTTTCATCCTCGCCAGTGAAACAGACAGTGTCTTTTGCATATTCGATTGTGGAGCCTCCAACCCAATCTGTCTTCATCTTCTCCACTTCAGAGACATTCAAACTCCTTAGAAGAGCCTCTATGAATGATTTGATTCCAGCTTCGACCACTTTAGATATCATCAGTTTGGATTTCTTCTTCTTCAAGCTTGCTTTGTTCTTAACTTTCTTAGCTGACTTCTCCGGCAAGCAAACCAAACCCTCCACTAATTCTTGCATTTCAGGCTTCATGAAACAAGAAAAAACAACAAAAAGCTCGTGTACATTGGCCAATAAGTCCAGTGTGTTCCTTTGCAAGTGTTTGAAAATTTTCAATTTGGTCCTCTATTTTCTTCTCGAATCGTTGTTTCCCCTTCTGTTAATAGTTTAGGTTACGCGATTCTCTTTATCATTGTCAGCTTCTTCCTACCTCTCAGACACGCTTAGTTGCTTCAAGCTTAATTGAAAACCTCGTATACATTGACCAATTTCTAATATATATCTAAATTACTATTTTCTTGGGAACAGAGCACTAATAACACCAAACATTGCCTAGATTTTGATGAAACGGACATAGAAAGAAATTGGGGCATTGAGAAGAACAAACTTGAAAACCCAGACGACAGCATTTTTCTCAGCGATCTTGCGTTCACAAATATAGACAAAACCTCTCACGTGTCGGTTGGTGATTGGGCACGAGTGCTCAAGGGCGAAGCTAGAAACAAATTTTTGGGTGTTCAAATGTTTTAAGCTCACAACTATTCAATTAATTAAAGATAAATTATGTTTTATTATCTTTAATATACTTGATGTTAGTATATAAATATTTTTTTCCTTCACTACTTTGGGTGTTCATTTGAACACCCAATGATGTACATGCCTTCGCCACTGCGAGTGCTCACATCTGAACCTCGCCGGAAAAGGTAGTTGGGACCCTGGACTATAGAAAGTCCACAGAACAGAAGTTTCAACTTTTAACACACAATGTGAATAGGTGAAATCAAGGAAATTCAAGAATAAAAAAGCGAGAATAGCGTGCATATCAAGAATAAAAAACAATTAACTGTCTGCGGAAATTCAAGAGGAAATACATGCCTAGAAATTTGTGCTAGCTGTTGTAATCATTAAGCGATCAGTTTCTAAATGTTTTCCCATTTTCCTTGACCAAGGCTTGGAAACCTACATGAAGTTGATTGCTGCGGAAGAAACCTAGAATGACTCCGTTTTCACAATTAAACAAACAAAGAAGACAACTATTATGGATACTTTCAACAAGGAGACTGTATCGATCTCGAGATTGAAATTATAATAACAGGGCGAGTTTTAGTTTAGGCCAAATTAATAAGATTTGTTTCAACTGATGTTAATAAAGGGTAAAAAAGTCTACACAAACTTACAAATTTTAAGGTAGTAAATTTCTATGGAAATACCTCTGCCCTTTTGTATGTAAATTTCTAGAAACATTAAATTGAGAGAACATTCTCCTTGAAGCTTAAAGGAATTCCAGCAAAAAACAAATCATGACCTGTATATTTTAATTATAAAAAAGTGTGTCTATACCAAAATGTGTCGTGGAAATAATGGATAGTACGGAGTATACTTTTGTGTCATAACATAAGTACATAACACTCACCTATAACGAATAACAATGGTTACTTGACCAATCATTAAAGAAATCCATAGATAAAGGCCAAGTGAGGTTTAGTTGGGGATTTCTATCTTGATCAGCTTCCCATACCAATTTCCATCCGCTTAATTTGATTTTGCTATCGCCAAAAACGTTATCTATTCGGATATGGTCTCCAACATCGATTTGTTTATCCCCAATATTCCAGTAACATAACCATAATAATCATCAAAAAAAAAAAGTAACATAACCATAATATAGGAGTACCATTCACATCTTCTGTAAAAACCTTATACAAAGGCCAATAATCCCAACTAATTATTCTCTTGGTCTCTATCTAGATTGACATTCATGCCTTCTAAACATTCTGATTTGTACAGTCTCAAAACATTCTGATCTGTGTATACGTATAATCAAACAGCTTTGAGATACTTGAGATTTTTTCGACAGGTGTACAATCGATCACACTAAGGTCTTCCAAATTACTTGGGAGCTTCGGAATAACTTTGAGCCTCGTACAATTATATAAAAATTGAAACTTTAAATTAATTGGAGGACGAAATCGAAAATTCGAAAAAGATTGATTGATTAAAGTTTTTAAAAAAAAGCAACAAATGAATTTCTGTCAAAACTTATACGAACAGATTAGATCTATCTCAGATTTGTTTTAAGCGTGCATATCATTTGCAAGGGAAAAAAACAGGTTGTCTGCAGAAATTCGATTGGAAAAACATGCCTAGAAAATTGTGCTTGATGAAGTAATCATTAAGCGATCAGTTTCTAAATGTTTTCATTTTCCTTCTTTTAAGGCTTGAAAATCTACATGAAGTTAACTTCACTCCTAACATGACAAAGCATTTAACGAGAGACATAATGTTTGGCTGCTAAATTAAGTAAGAAAATGAATTATTAGTCCGAGCAGTCAAACCTAAAAGCAAAAAATGAGAGCAATCGCCATTGGAAGGGCGCCACCATGCCGGCACGGAATTGTAATCGGAAGAGGCAGAAAGGGTTTTGTTTAGTCATTTTGAATAAGTTACTTGACAGTAAAATCGATTGGGGAATTTAGCTGGCTAATGTATTTGGTGACAAGAAATTACCTTGTCCTCAATATGTTCTCTTTTTTATTATTATGAGTGCAGTAACATAACACACTAACTTATAATTAGTGACAATCATTTGATCACAAGAAAAAATATTGTCACCGAAGCATATGGATAAAATCAAATAAGTGATAATCACAATTCATGTCACCGAAGATGTAGATTTAGTGCTTGTCACACAAAGCCATTTTTCTACTAGTGAAAGCGGTAATTTGGAAAACCGTCATTGAAATCCGCCCATAAAAAAGCCATGTGTCGAATTTCGATTCGTTAATAAAACCTACAATCGGAACAACATAACTAATATTTAACATGTCAAATGTATTTGCTACGTTTAACATGTCACAGATTTTTTAACACCTGAAATGATTTAAGGACTAAATACAAACTAAAACATAAACAGAAAGGGACTAGTTATCAGTTTTAGAAAATATAAGGACGAAATAAATAATATTGTTAGGCCGAAAATTGTATTGTCCTGCTATCCAGTGATGACAAAATCTGGTAGAATGGAAATGGCAGCGATGGCACTAGCAAGACCAACCTCTTCAATAGCACTCACCAACTTCCATCCGGAAATATAAAGGCCAAGGCCAAGTGAGGTTTAGTTGGGGATTTCCACCCGCTTAATTTGTAAGCGTGCGCATTAAATATTCAGATATGGTCTCCGGCATCAATATGTTTATCCCCAATGTTCCAGTAACTTAACCATAATGTAGAAACATTATCATCTTCATTCCCATCTTTTGTAAAGACCTTATACAAAGGCCGATAATGCCAACTTATTCTCTTCGTCTGATTGGTTATTCTAATGCTGGACATACGTTGACGAAATCTTTTATATAGAAAACAAAGGTTCAAGGCACGTATCTTGAAACCAAGTTTTGATGGCACCACAAATGACATGGACTTCCCCTCCCGCCGTATCACAATATAAAAATGGTAGGTTTTAGACTTACTCCCTTCCGCCGTATCACAATATATATGATCTTTATCTAGTTTGAAAGATTAGAGCTTTTCATCTAGGGATTTTTTATTAACATATACAAATAAGCTCGGCCACTAAACTTAATTATCAATAATAATTATTCATTTATCAAAAAAATCCGATCAGCAGATGAACTTTAGTTTCTTGTCAAGGCTAGCTAGAAATGAACATAGGAAGTGTTAATTTGAGAGGACCAAAATAACTGTGAAAACGATTTGAGGGATAATTTCTAACATTTAGAACAATGATTAAGACAATTCCACCAACTTCTTAACAAAAAGTTTTCAACCATTACTCCAATAGACACAAATCAGTGGCAATATACAATAATTGATTTGAAAAACAAGTCCCACAGGCAACAAGCTCAATCAAGTCTCAAGAGTCGGAGCATACAAGCCAAGATATGGTGAAATTAATCCTCAAGGTGTCAAACAAAATAAATTGGATCCTCAAAAGAACTAAAAAAAGACATTAAATAAATATATTTGATGAAAATTTAATAAAAAAATTAATGGAAATTCAATAAATATTAGAGTCATTATTACAAAAATCCATCAGAGATATATTAGGGTCACTAAAAAAGCAACCTTTACCAAATTTTTTTAGTATATAATAGTCCTTTTGATTGTTGAGCTGAAAACATTTGAGGGGTCTCATAAGAAGATGTTCAGGTATTATAATATGTGGAGGTTACATCCTACATATGAAGTGCTTGTTTCTAATGCTTGGCTAGAACCAGTTGGAGGAAACTTATTGAGAAGGGTTTGGCTTAGACTGAAGGGAGTAAAAAAGGCATTTATATTCTTTGAATAGGAGCGAATTCTCGGGCATATCTGATAGGGTGGCTAGTTGTCGAGATCAGGTAGCGTCGATTCATGCCAGTCTTCAGTATGATCCTAATAATAATGAGCTGTTGGAAGAAGAAAAGGTTGTGATGGGACAGTTCACACTTCTATCGAAACAAGAGCAACAGTTTTTATAAGCAAAAGGCGCATTGTGAGTGGTTGAAAATGAGAGATGCTAATACAAGCTTCTTCCATCGTTCGGTGAAGCTTCGCACAGCCAGATTTGCAATTCGAAGTCTACAGGACATGTCTGGGCAAATTATTACTGATCACAGTGCTATTAGTGCTTGTATGGTTGAGTATTATCGGTCGCTGCTGGGGCAAGATACACATTGCCGAGTTCCTTTTCATTCATCTGTTATGGAAGATGGTAATGTTATTTCGGAAAGCCAGGGAGACTGGTTATCAAGGGAAGTATCTGGTGCTGAAATAAAACAGGCTTTATGGGGTATTAGTGACAACAAGGCGCCTGGGATAGATGGGTTCAGCGCTCTGTTCTTTAAGCACCATTGGCAGCTGGTTGGACCGAAAATTATAGAGGCAGTCATGGCTTTCTTTCTTACTGGAAAGCAGCGCCACTCCTATGCATCAATCATATGCGATATTCGAAGTCTTCTAAGTCGTGAATGGGAGGTCACTCTCAAACACACTCTTTGACGGAGAAGTCGTCCCATTAACAACGGCGGCGGGTACCTTTTAGCAGACACATGTACGTGTGAAAACTCCGATGACCGAGAGAGATAGAGCAAGGGGCGACGTGATTTTTTAGATTTGGAATCGGACGACGAGAGGACTATCATCAGGGCCGACTCGACCTTTAGACGAGAAATATGAGCGCTTAGGGCCCCAAAAAAAATACACTATAAGATATACGAAATAAGGCCCTCAAAAAGAAAATTATACCCTTTTGTAAAGCTTTGCATTATTTTTTATGAGAAATAAGACCTATAAATTATATTTTAAGAAAAATTAAGGCCTAAAAATATTTAAAGTATGCCTCATAAATAATGACCAACCTTTTTTTTAAAATAAACGAGTAAGGCGAATATATATTTTACGAAAAAGTGAAAACTAAGTTTAAAATAATATTTTCAGATCGTACAAGTATTCACAAATTATTTACTTCTTTCTATTGGCATATGATTTTTCTTTTCTAAATATAGATTCATTCTTTAATGTTAAATTGTTATTATAAATATATCCAGAACGTCTTGAGACGTAGACAAAACTTTCCTTCTGATCAAGACGTTCTGGTTTCATAGCTGAACATCTTGATTTCAATGTGTTTCTGTTTCATTTCCACCGCACAAATATCTCTAGGACGATGGACGATAACTTCCCGTCGTCTCGGTGCTTCATAGCTGAACACTCAAACAAACAATATAAATCAAGCCTGATTTTTTATCAAATAACCATGAATATATGAATTAACACTTTTATTGGGATATACTTATTGTTTTATTTTTTTTTCTAAGACAAGGATTGAATTCCAAATTTGACCTTTTGAGTTTTACCCATGACAGCTCTCTGCCACAACTAAATAACTTCCTGGACAAGAGACGTCTTTTAGGAATTTACTTCTACTTCCTCTGTAACTCCAAAAAAAAAACCTTCCATTGAAACAAAACTCTGTTTCAATAATGAGTGAAGCAGAAACTAACAATGGCGGTACTCTCAATAAACGAAGCTGTGGTTTCTTGCGAAAAGAAAATTTCCTAATCCTACCGGAAGAGTCCTTCAGAAGCTGCGGAAATTACGTCAACGCCTTGTCCGACACGAAAGCCAGACTCAAGAACAGGCTCTTTACACGTTCTACTGATAATTTCGAGTTAAACAAGACTCGTGCGTGTAGTACACACGAGATAAATAGAGACCTATCCTGGTTCGATTTAATGTGGTTCGGAATCGGATCTATAATGGGAGCAGGAATATTTGTTTTTACCGGTGAAGCCGCCAGGAATAACGTCGGCCCTGCTGTCGTCCTATCCTATCAAATCGCCGCGATTTTATCAGTTTTCTGTTATACGGAGTTTACCGTAGAATTGCCTGTCGCTGGCGGTTCTTTTTCATATCTAAGGGTCGAGCTTGGCGATTTCGTAGCCTTTATCGCTGCAGGTAACATTCTATTCGAATACGTAGTGTCGGGAGCTGGTGTTGCGAGATCCTTCACTTCCTACTTCGCTACACTATGTAACCACGAGCCAAACTGTTTCCGATTCTACGTTTCGTCGATGTCGGAAGGCTAGAATGGCATCCGATTGCGATTTCCATAGTCGTTTGCATCATTGCTTGCTTTAGTATCAAAGGCTCGTCCTTGTTCAATAAAACTAGCCTCAATTACACATACCCTAGTCTTGGTATTCATCCTGATCGCCGGCCTAACGAAAATCAACACTGCAAATTTCACTACAGATTTTGCTCCGTCTGGCGTCTCAGGAATTATGAAAGCCTCATCGGTGCTGTTCTTCGCATACATAGGGTTCGACGGCATTGCAACATTAGCTGAAGAGACAAAAAATACAGCAAGGGATATCCCAATCGGACTAGTTAGTTCCATAGTAATAGTCATCGTGACATGTACGCTCGCAACTACATTATGTATGATGCAACCGTATACGCATATCGATCCAGACCCGTCTTTCACCATGGCCTTCAAAGCAGTCGGGTTCAGTTGGGCTCAATACATAGTAGCATTCGGCACACTGGAAGGAATGTTCACTGTTTTACTAGCAAACATAATCGGTCAGGCGGCTACATTATGTATGATGCAACCGTATACGCAAATCGATCCAGACGCATCTTACACCATGGCCTTCAAAGCAGTCAGGTTCAATTGGGCTCAATACATAGTAGCATTCGGCGCACTGGAAGGAATGTCCACCGTTTTACTAGCAAACATAATCGGTCAGGCTAGGTATTTCACGCATATCGGAAGAACTCACATGGCGCCACTACAATTGATGGTTAAGCAAGATAGGAAACCGAAATTGTTGGGAATTTCATTGATGCCTTGGGTTCCATCAGCTTCACTTGCACTCAATTTCTTCATCATGGGATCCGTCGATAACGCTTCGTTTGTGAGATTTCTGGTATGGACAGTTTTGTTGATGATCTACTATGTTTTTATAGGATTACATGCTTCTTACGATGCTGCTAAGGAAATGGAAAGACTAATTAATATTGAAGCTGCTAATTAGTTTAGTGCTAGAGATTAGAGACTAATGTAGTTCGAATTGTGGTATATACATTAGATGTTAATGGATTTTTAATTTCAGTATTTTTACCGTTGAGTTTTTTTTTTTTTTTTTTTGAAGTTTCCCTTTGGAGTTTATAATATCTGTTTCATGGCATCTGAACATTTTGCAATTTCGCAGCGGATTAATTTCCGCACACACATAAACTTGATTAGTATTCTATAGTATAATCATCAACAAATTTCAAAAAAAAATATAGTATAATCATCAACTTTTCAATTTTTGATATATAACATCGCGGTGAAGAACAATATAATAATGTCGTTCAATGGCTAGACATTTCCTTCATCGGAAAGTCATGGTTTCGACTTTACAAGGAGTGGATTTTAGATAGATAGTTTGTATTAACAATTTATAAAAATAAAATAATAATAATAATGTCGTTCAAATGTTTTGTCGTCTAATTCACCGTGAAATTATGCAAAATAAGCTTAAAACAAAATTATGCAAAAATTAAAAAATGATCGTAAACAATAGGCAATTGCTATTCTCACTGACAAAGATGCTAAATCCACTAAAATCAAATTTTTGTTACGAAATTATCTGTCACTAAATGTTATCAGTGACGGAAAATCCCATCACAAACACTTGTTTTTAGTGTATTTAGCAATTTTGTTAGTGGGAATAGCATTACCCTAAACAATAATCTTTATCTGTATATATATATATATATATATATATTAAAGTAGAATAGTCTCTAAGCAATGCTACCAATGTGACATGTGGCAGCATATTTTGTTGACATATGGCAACATAAATTAATTATCCTTAGCATATACAGTATATTGTTTCTATATATATTATTTGGCATTGGTCTTATCCTGCTAATTTTTACACTTAATTAGCAGCATTAAATATTAATTTTCTGAAGATATCAATTGGGTAAAAATCTACCTAATTAACGTAAAAATACTATAGATCACAAAAGATCACATTAATTGAAAAATGAGTTAATGTTAGTCAAATTTTAATTCTTGGAGGAAAAGTCTTGCTAAAACAAATTACAAGATACCAAATGAGTCTATTTTCACAATGGCTCTTCTCGAGATAGGACCGCCCTATATGAATAGCAATAGGTATAAAGAAGTGGATTATGTGTGGTATTTGACCTGATACCCAGTAAAGGATATATACATAATTATTCTATTTTATAACAATTTTAGGCTTTACAATTAAGAGTTATAAGTTATGACATGGGAGAGAATCGCAGAAAGGTGGAATTGGAGAACTCCTTGTCTTCAGTGATGCTAGCTATGCCATGGGAGAGAATTGTAGAAGCAGAAATGGATATTGTTGCAGTTTTGGCAGTGGAATCTTCAACTGGAGCTCAAGGAATCAGAGTGTTGTTGCACAATCTACAATAGAGACAAAATTCATTGCAGTCAACCATGCAGCAAGACAAGTGGTGTGGCTGAAGAAAGTTTTGTCAGACATTGGAGAACCGAAGGAAAGTTGTGTGAAAATTTTATGTGATTCAAGCTCTGCAATTGCAAATGGCAGAAAATCCAAGAAACCATTAAAGATCAAAGCACATTCTGGTGAAGTACAACTTTATCAGAGATTTGGTGGAAAGCAAAGAAATGAAGATGGTATTCTACAGAACTCATTACTAGTTGGCTGACATTTTCACTAAGTCCTTGCAGAAATGGAGATTTGATGCTTTGATTAATCTGATTGGAATGGTTCAAGTTCCTCTTGATGAAGGAGGAGCTATTGGTTTAGATCATCTCGAGGATTGTGAAATGATTGAGGCAAAAATGGCAACTGCCAAGAAAGAAAAGAAGAAAGTGAAAGTTAAGAGTAACTTCCAGCAGAAGCAATTCAACTTGAAGAAGAAGAAAGCCATAAAAGGGACAATGATTTCGAGCAAGTCGATCGAGAAGGTGTTCCTAAGGTTGACTGTGAAGTTTCTAAAGAAAAAAGAATCAAAACAGTGTACTGAAATGATGAACAGGGAAGAAGAAAAGAAATTCTGCAGAAAGGACGAAATTGCACATCGTCAAAACCTCGAGGACCTTGGTGTGCCTGCTGCAAACCTTGGGGGTCCGACTGGAGAAAATGAAGACGGCGTTCTACCGGCCGGATGGTCAATTTGTGAAGGTCAGGCGACCACTGGAAAGACTCAGGGAAGTGTCAGGAATAACGACATACCCTCCAATTGCTTTACAAATCGGTCATTCGAAAAGCCCCAAATTGGTTACTGTTCATGTCCGAATTTCAATTTCTGCAGTAATGAATAAGATTAGTTAAATTGGTGTTATGGGTAGCTTCGTCTAGTTGTTATGAAGTAGTTAGAAAGCTTAAATTGGTCTGACATGGTCTGGAATCCACAATGTGCGATCGAGTTGCATACTGAAGAACTGGAAATTGGGCGTTTTCATTATAAGTCATTGCAGTCAAATTCGTTGATTCAGAAACGTTAAGGACAAGTCATTAAAGGTGTCTGAATGCTTAAACTGAAGTTCTAATGCATTGGTGAAGATGCCATTAGTGGGTCTGTACTTTGTTTATCTTATTCGACAAGTTTGAGATGAAATTCAAATTAGAAAGTTGTTTTTAGCAAAGTTAAGCTTTAGTTAAGTTGTTAGTAGTATGTAGAAGGAATTTGGATGCTGCTGCAGTCTTGATAAAGTTCAAAATGGAAGTCAAGCAAAAGGTCAACAAAAATGGTGTCTTTGTCGAGTTGAAGAAGACGAAGTTGAGGCTGTAATTTTTGACAGTTTTACAATGCTATCTACTCAAAAACACGTTGTGAATTACTCTAGGGTGAAAATGCAAGCTGAAATCAAGAGAAGAAGAGATCGTGCAAAAAGTAAACCATTTCTAGTTTTCATTTTATCGGTTTTGGTTTCTGGTTTTCCTTAAAATCCAGTTTGTAATTGCATTTTAATTCCATGTCAGCTAGGTTAAAACTTTCGGACGCCTATATAAAGGCTTATTGTAATCGTCTTCAACTTATGAATGGTATGAATTAATCTTTGGATTGCCATTTTTCATCTTTTTACAGTTTAAAATCCGGTTGCATTGGTAGTGAGAGAAACCTTAGAATTCCGTTCACCCAAAATAGTTTTTAAGTCTCAAACACCTTAGATACCTATGCTAAGCCTTTAGATTAAGTTTAGAATCAAATCGACATGGAGGATGTGATCATGCTATCTGTTTTAGTGTATTAGTATTTTGTTGCTGTGTTTCTTCTTTTCTGCAAGATTGCAGTGCTTGTTGTTGCTGTTTTCTGTTACTGTTTGATCGGTTTTGAGCTCGTCGGCGTGTAGAAGTTCATAATTCTACCAACAGCGTCAACGTTTAATAGAGACGTTATCGTCATAACAAAATGAAGGGTTAGATTAAACGTTAGAAGGAGTGATAGTTAAAGTGGTCAAATGTGATATTAATTAATTAGTTTATTAATGGACGAAGCATTGACTGATGATAGTATAAGTGAAAATCGTATAATTCTTCAAATTATTTGTTCACAACAAACCTAGAAAGGATTTTGATAAAACATAATAAATAGAGAAACTTATTTGAAGTATGACTCTTAATTTCATATTTATTATATAACAACTCAAAATAATGTGTTAATTAATTAAAATATTTTTAAAAAAGACGACTAAATGCTTTTTTTTTTATCACAATATATATAATTTTAGAAATTTAGTCAAAAATAAGGAAAATACTCATTTTATTAAAAAGCTCTTAATAAAATAACTGAAAGAGATTATAACTAATTTGTAGCGGTGAATTGGAGACAGTGGTGGTAGGAGATGTTGATAGTGGCGTGTGGTGGTGGTGTTGGGGTTAGAGGTGGTGTTGGTGGTAGTCTGATAGAGATCGGTGGGGGTGGTGATGGCAGGTGCTGGTGGTGGGTGGTGGTGACAAAGTTAGCAGTGCTGGTGTTGGTGTTGGTGGTCAGTGGTGGTCATGATGTTGGCGTGGGGGAGGTGGTGGTGATGGCGACGACAATTGGTTGTGGTGTTTTGGTGGCAGTTTGTGGTGGTGGCGGCAAAGGCATTGGTGGAGGTGGTTAGAAATGTAGGACTTTGGAGAATTAACTTTTTTTTTGAATAATTTAGAGATTTAACTTAGTTAATTCTTTCCGTACATCGGATCTATAGAAGGGTAAATAGGAGCAATTTTTTGATTTTTTTCATTAAAATTAAGAAAATATCATATATTATTGTAATTTAGAGATTTAACTTAGTTAATTCTTTGAGATGAAATATTCAAACTCATAAAAAAATAAATGAATTATTTAAAATAAATTAAATTAATCAATAGATTAAAATTTATTAAAAAAATTGAAATTTTTGCTATGAAAATTTATTAATTTTATGATATTAATACTTTTCACGTAAATTTTTAAAATTTAATATTTTAATATTAATTTTTTCATAATAAATTTGTCACAATCGTGCATTTCGCACGGACCCCAACATTAGTTTCCATTAAAAAAGGTGGATGAATGATCTTATAATTGCATGGGTTGGGAGGACTACATCCCAATTCATAAGAAAAAATATTAATAATAATAAAGTTGAAAATAAAGCTTTATTTAAGTTAGGGATGATCTTGCTCTATAACCTATATATCAGGGATGAAAATAAAAATAACAAAAACCAGCGACTAGGCGGCGTTGGTCTAGTCAGGGACAACGCAATGACGGAAAAAACTTGTGTACACTTCCACATGTACGCTTCTTAGTACTTACGCTTCTCTGCTCTACACAGTTGTACGTTTGACTGATAATACAACTGTTTAAAACAAGGTAGCGTACACGTAAGTCCTGTCCCGCAATGACAACGATCGTCACTATATGCTTATTATTATTAGCCAAACAAGCTCAAAGACTCTCAAATCTTAAGATAGACGATCGTCAATAAAGAGCTGTTGGAAATAGAATTAAAAGACCAAGTGAGTCAGAGGTCCATCAATGGCGGATCTACGAAATTTGGTGGAAGCGTTTAAAGAATTGGCGGCTACATTGAACAACAGTACGCAACAGGAAAACGTGGAGCTGGGAGTTGCGCCGTTTGCTCACGCATGCTCTCTCATATCACCTCTGTTTGTTTGTGTGGGTATCGCGTATAAATTCGCCGAGATGGACTATGTAGCTAAGGTATGCCTATGTACATTGCTTAATCTCTGGTCAAAATATGGTAAAAAAAGTTAGATCTTTTTCGAGCTATCTACAAAAAATATATGTATAAAGTCAAGTCTTGAGATCAAACTGTGAAGGAAATCGATCCAACTATACTCTAATTGCGTCGAATTCCATCGAAAAAACGTAAATTTAGACAAGGGGTTGAAGAATTAAAACTTGAAATTTTTGGAAAAATTGATTCTACTTCAGCTTTTGCCTAATTGAGGACAATTTCGTTTTTAATGGAATTCTGGATGATCATGATAATAGGTTCATGATCTGGCTGAGGTGTCACAGCAAATTGGGACTTTAAATGCTATTCTGGATGGGGATGTCAAAGCGAATAGGGTGAGGATAGCTGGAAGCCATACCAGAAACCTTCTCAGAGTAAAGCGTGGAGTTGACATGCTTAAAGTATTGTTCGAGCAGATTTTAGCTACAGAGTATGTACGTCAGTCTTGTATCTTCTTTTTAATTGCTTATAAGGATCATTCAAAGTGGTGAGTACATCATTGAGACATATATAAAATGGAAATTCTGTTTATCTTGTTCATAGAGTAGCTTTAAGGGGCCCTCACTTTTTTTTTTCCTGTTGTACTGCCTGTGTGCAATGCCGAAAGGAATTAGAAAATATTTAATTTCGGAATCGATATTTAATTTTCAGGGGTAATTCTTTGAGGGATCCAGCTTCCAATGCTTATGATCAGGTATTTGCTCCATACCATGGATGGATGATCAGGAAAGCTGTCGCGGCCGGAATGCATGCTCTTCCGACTAAGGCTGAATATTTTCAAATGCTCAACGAAGATGGTGAGTGCTACTACCAATTAAAGCCTGTGAAGTTAAGATGTTAAACAAACTATACTATATAATATAACATACAAAGTCAAGATTGAGATGTCACTTTAGGCTAAAACTAAGTTGTTTTGGTTGCTTGATTGGTTAAAATGGCAAAAGTAGTGATTTACTGGTAAATGAGCTTATATATTGTCTTTCAGTGCAAGTTTTGGTTTGGTTCTTCTTTTGTTTAGTTCCGCTTAGTCTGCTATTCTGTTGTTTTGATGGCATGATTTCTCGATTTTATTCGTTTCAGAGCGTTTAGCCAAGGCTCAAATGCAAAACTACATCACGGCATCTGCACCTGTCATTACTTATGTTGAAAATCTCTTCATTTCCAGAGGATTGGGTACAGACTGGTAAACTTTTAGAAAAACCAGATCACTGGATTGGCACTGTATTTACCTTTTTATAAATTTTTATTTATCTTTAGAATAAGCTAGATGTCTCATTTAACTGTAAACCAGTTCTGAAGCTATTTGTACATTGGAATAAACTTGTCGTTGCCATATTGTAAACTAAAACTTCATGAAACTTGTGTCGTTGATTAAAAATGATGATGTTTTATGGTTCTTTGGCCGTTGGTACCATCAAAGTTCAATGGTGATGATATGAAGAATTGTTTGATTGTCTTCAAGAATTTGTAGCCATAGAAACGAGCTGCGAAACTTGGAACAGAAGAGGGTTCAATTGCAGATGCCTTACTATAGCCAAATATTTTCTTGTTTTTGTAGTTTCTTTTGTAAATTTCGCGAAGGCTTGCCAACTAAACCATGATATATAACATGGGTTATGCCAACTTGAATCTATACAAAACGAACGTTTTTTGCTCTTTCGTTCTAGAGCTTAAACAGAGAGTATGTTGTCGAGAAAACTTGTGATACAAATTATAGGAGAAATTCTTGGATAAGCTTAGCCTAACCCATCATATTTAAGTATGCAAATCAAATATTAACATGTATAATATTATAGATTATGTGGCAAATGAGTTGTAAATTGATTATTTATCTTCAATTAAAAATTGAGAAATTAATACAGTAAATAATTAAGGACTTTCTCTCCCTTCTCCTTAAAACTCTCCGTTCCTTTTCAAACAAAACAAACAGCCGGGCATGGCCAAACAGCCCACCAACAAATTGGCCACCACGTTGGCAACCCCACCAATCACCACTTCCTCAACCCACAATCCTTTATCCATATTACACAGCCATCTCCACTGCCATAAGAAAAACCCCACAACCCGCCGTCCCCACTACTCCTCAACCAAATTGCCTGGATAAAAACAAAAGTCACTTCTGCTAAAATACAAGTAATTGATTATTCAACCTCTAGAATTGAGAAATTAGTTTTAATTTGGGTTATAATTTTTAAATTTAAAAATTAGGGTTCATAGAATTTGAGTTAGGGATTTTATTGTGAAAAGAGATTTTTTTTTTTATTGTTCCCGCGGGATTCGAGCCTTCAACTTCGAGGAGGGAGGCGGATGCCCTAATCATTGGATCATGTGTGTAGAGAGAGATATCATGAAACATACTATTATTTGGGTTAAGTTATATTATTCGATTAAAATTTGTATACTTTTTTTTCCTTTTAAATTAATTAATAACTTAATTTTATATCAATTTTCATGTATACACATTGACTCGTCAAAATTACCAACTGTCATATTTTCATTTGCATGCCTAAATATTTAGGTGGTGAAAAGTTTCCCCCATAATTTTTTAGAATTGTGTTAGCTGTATAAACTACTTGTAAGAGATTGTTCCCGTTAAGTTAACCAAAATCAAACAAAATTAATTATTTTTAGTTTAATCATTTCAGTTGGTTTTTTTTATCATATTTTTATGTTTTATTGTTGAATAGAAGATAAATTTTATGAATCATAAAGTATGAGGTATAAAGAGGTGGGGTAATGCTAAATCCACTACACTTTTTCCAAATCCACTTCTTTTAGTGGATTTGATAAAATGTGTAGTTGGAATAGCAATTGCCAAAGAGGTGGTTATGAGGTGGAGTAGTGGAGAGTAATTTTTGTAAATTTGCACATGTCTTTTTGACTATTGAGTTAGACTTTTGATTTATTTTGTTTTATATCATATATATACAAAAAACCAACAAGACAAATAATTAAATAAAGTATAAATAAAATTTATAAAGTTTATGGAGGTTATTGATAATTACAAAAAAGCATCAGGTCAGGAAGTCAATTTCAGTAAGTCCAATTTGTACTTTAATAGGAATGTATCAGAAGACTTGAAGGAGGAATTAATGGGTTTGTTGGGTATCACTAAGTGTCTCAATTATTTGGGTATGCCTATAATAATTGGCCGAAGCAAGACAACATCATTTGAGTATCTTCGTGATCGTATCAAAAGAATGGTTGAAGGTTGGAAAGGGCGTCTTTTATCGACAGCATGGAAAGGAAGTTTTAATCAAGTCGGTGTTACAATCCACTCCTACATATGTGATGAGTTTGTTTAAGCTTCCATCTGGTTTTTGTAAAGATCTTGAGATGTATTGTTCTAAATTTTTATGGGGATCAGAATTTGGAACTCGTAAAATTCATTGGGTGGCGTGGAGAGGATTATGTGAAAAGAAGAAAGGAGGCCTGGGTTTTAAACTTCTGGAAGCACATAATTTGGCTTTACTTGCCAAACAAGCATGGAGATTATTTACTGATCATGACTCTCTTTTGGCTAGAATCTTCAATAACAAATATCATAGCATTTCTCCCTTTCATAAAGCTTCGTTAGGTTCCAATCCATCGGCAATATGGAGGGCAATTCTGGAATCAAGAGATGTTTTATTAGAAGGGGGTCGATGGCGAGTTGGTAATGGGACTGAAATTGAAGTATTCAATGACCGTTGGGTTAAAAATATTTCTCAGTCTCACCTTACAGCTAGGATTGATGATTATAACCGATTTCTCTCGGTTTCTTCTTTGATTTGTCCTACTGAATTTGTTTGGAACAGAGAAGTGATCACAGAAATATTTCCTGAAGATCAAGCTAGAGCCATATTATCCACTCCTTTGTCCAATACTAATTCCAGAGATAGGTTTATTTGGGAAGGAACAACTGATGGTCAGTATACTGTTCAATCTAGATACTTCATTGCCAAGAATTTATTATGACGAAGGAAGAATTGGGATCCTGTGTTCAGCACTTTTCGTCACTGGAATGTACTTTGGTCTTTCAAATTGCCTCCACATGTGAGAAGTTTTTGTTGGCGTCTATGTAAAGAGATATTAGCAACTAAAGATAACTTAGTGAAACAAGGCATGGATTTGTCTTTAGAATGTCCTATCTGTGGTGCTGATATGGAAACAATGCTTCATATTTTTCGTGAATGCTGTTGGGTCAAAACTGTGTGGAATTCTCTTCGATTTGATTCGGTGGCAAATGATCCTTCTAGCAATTTATTTGATTGGCTTAACTCTGTGTTTTCTTCTCTTGTGGATGAATCTTTTGCTTTGTTTGTCTTAGCTGCATATTCTATTTGGTCTAACCGTAATAGTATTGTGTTTGAAGCTGTATGTACTAGACCGTCTATAGCTGCTGCTGGTGTTAATTATTGGCTTGCTAATCTGAGAATGCTAGACCAATTATGTGCAGTTGAGGCAATTGCAGGCAGAGTTCATAATGATCATTGGATGGCACCAGAAGATGAATTCATCAAGATCAATTTCGATGCTTCTTTTATCTTTGGTTCATCTACCAATCGTTTTGGTTTTGTGGCGAGAGATAATCAAGGCAGAGTATTGGAAGCTGCAACTGGTATAATTTCTCATGTGGAAGATGCTCTTCATGCTGAAGTTTGTGCTGCATTAGCTGCTGTGGACATGGCAAATCGTTTACGAGGATAACATTTCGTGATTGAAGGTGATTGTCTAATCCTGATTCTTGAATTACAAAAGCAGGGAGGAGCTTGCTTCGTTCTGGTTTGCTGATAGAAGACATCAAAAATAAAGTTGCTTCTATTCCTTTTATTAGGTTTTCTCATGTTATTCTTCGTTTTAATTTTAACTTCACACATAACTTTTTATGTTCTTGATTTCCCATTAAATCATCTTTCATCTTCATATTCCTATGCAAGTAAGTAATTTCCCTATTGATTACTATATGAATATTATGACGATAAGAAGAATCAACAATCGAAGTTGCAAATAAAATTTTTAAAATATTGAAGAAGTATAAAATTGACGTCTCTGGTATGTTGTTTTACCATCTTTATTAATTTATATTTTATATGTAGGTAGTATAATGGTTTCGTTAATTTATTAAATGAAAATGATGCCTAAGAAGTGATAATCAACTTCTCATATCTTAGGCTTTAATTTTTGATAAATTATATGTAATGAAAATTAAACATCAGAAGAATGAGAATCTCTGTAGCAAAAATAAAATAAAATAATGTAGACAAATGTTATTCAGAGTGTATTTATTTTTTTATGTAACCAAGAAATTTTACTTTACTAGCATTTCTTTTGGTCTAGGCAACTGAAAACAATCCAAAACTGTATTGAACCAACCGATCATATTTATTTAAATTAATTTATTATTATTGTATAATATGTTGATTATAAAATTATTGAAAAATTCATACAAATATCGTATAGTATGATATGTCGTGAATCATAATATCTATCATATAGTCAATTAACTTTGTGTATAAGTAAATAAATATCCAAATAATTTCTTAACCCTTTTATATTTATTTTTATTTCATTGTCATACTATCAGCTTATAATTGTTTAGGATGACAAAATCGTCGAGTCTTAACTTTACGGAATCTGATATCAAATTTGTTCAGAAAATTCGAGGCAACACCTCGAGTACTACGCTAGTTATATATATAATTCTAACTATCAATACCTTTTATTTCAATTTTGGGTTATTTAGAGCAATCGACCTGTAATATTTCAAGCTACTGGTGATTATGATTGAAGAGGTATATATGTTTAAAAAAAAAATTTACATATTATTTTATTTTCATTAAAAAAGGGTTTTGAATAATTTCATATTTATTACTTCAAAAATAAAATAAATAATTTCATATTTTTTTAAAATTTAATTTAGGTATATAAAGCATTGTCAGAGACAATAAACTTTACTGTATAATTCCTCGTAGAGTTGGCCTACATTAGCTGAGAAAGTTGGACCAGTCCTCAAAAAGTATCCAAAACTTGAACTTAAACTTTATCCTCTCCATCTCAGCAAGCATAATCGCTTGATTGGTAGTCATTGAACTTGATCATGAATGATCCTTATCGCGACTTGGTCTCATAACTTCCTTTTGATTACTTCCCATGAGCCTTGATCAACCTCTCTTGTCTATCCCCTTAATTCTAGCGTAGCCATCACCCTCTCCCTCCCATGGTCTATCTTCGACGGTCAACACGACATCTTCAAAAGACTTTTCTGGATCCTGTTCTCGCTCCCGCTTTCACCTCAGTAATTTTTCTTCCTCCTTTTCAGCCAGTTCCTGAATATAGACAATGTTTGAAAATAATGTCCATTAGGTGACATATAGTATGATTTAAATGAAATCGTATAACGCTACAACCTATGAAGGAAGAACATAATAGTTAGACCAAAGGTATGGCAACTATAAGATGAGCTAATAGTATCATAACATAACACTCACCTAAAATGAATAAAAAAATGTAATTTCACCAATGATTAGGGAAATCTCTAGATAAAGGCCAAGGCCAAGTGAGTTTTGGTTGGGGATTTCTATCTTGATCGGCTTCCCATACCAACTTCCACCCGCTTAATCTGTTTGTGCAAGCATCCAAATAGTTATATATTCGGATATGGTCTCCAGCATCTATATGTTTGTCCCCAATGTTCCAGTAACTTAACCATATTATAGTACCATTCTCATCTTCATTAAAGCCCTTATACAAAGCCCAATACTGCCACCTTATTCTCTTGGTCTCATTGAATATTTCAAAGCGGACGGTATATAGGTTTGATGGAACTTGATATAGAAACTTGCAGAGATTCAAGGCACGTATCTTGAAACCAGGTTTTGATGGCACCACAAATGACATGGTAGTCCCCTCATGGATGTTGTAACAGTTTGGAACCTTACTCACTGGGAGGAAAATGCTACATATGTTAAATTCATATAGTACCTGCAATTAATATTGTACAAACAAATAATTAAATGAAATAAATACAAATGTTTAGTTAATTCACCAAGTAAATTAAGATTACCTTGAATGGAGTGCTGTATATATATGTACCATCGCCAAAACTTTTTAGATTGACCTTCATGCCTTCCAAAGATTCTGATCTGTACAGTCCTAAACTTTCTATAACTTGTGGATCAACATTTCCTATTAAGTCTAACTTCAACCTGCCTTCAACCTCCACCAGTGAAACTGTGTTCCTAAATTGAGAAGAAAGAAATTGATGAAGATCTGACGAAATCTTTGAGATATGCATTTCATCACATCCTAGGATTTTTTCCACAGATGTACAATCTCTCAATTCAAGGACTTTCAAACTACTTGGGAGCTTCTGAATAACTTTGAGCCTTGAACACTTATCTAACACAAGTCTGCCGAGCTTGGTAAGGTTGCTTATATCAATGGGAATACTGCAAAATGGGTTACCAGATAAATCCAAGTGTTTTAAAGAACAGAGGGTAAAAAGACCCAAGGAAATATCATCATCAGATAAATTGCAGTTTTGGAGTGTCAAATGTGTAAGAGAAGAAGGGAATAAACCAAGAGGACTGGTTTTAGGTGACATCCAAGATCTGATTTTTGAATAGGTATATCTAACTGTATTTAGGGATGGACGGAGCGTTCCTTCTGAGATTCTATAAATAGAAGAAAATTGATTAGAGCCGAATCCATCAAGATCAAGAGCCGAACAACCCGATAAGTGAAGTTCTTGAAGAGATCTTAGCACATTGATGTTCCATGGAAGCTTCTTCAGGTTTTTGCAATAATTAAGATTTAAAATCTCTAGCCTTTCTAAACGTCCAACGAATGCATCGAGCATAACCAATTTTGTACAGTCTTCCATTATCAAACTCTTTAGAAAAGGCGTACCAGAAAAGTTTGGGATAGTAACGAGTTGATGGCAATGGCTTGCATAAAGAAACTTCAAAGATGGAAGGCTCTGCTTAAAGATAAAAGTTAATCATTACCTACAGTGACACAAGATACTACAAGAAATTAAATCAAACTACTAATATTATACCATTGCTCCTTCCCAAAGACGTTTGATTTTGCTGTAAGATACATCAAGAGAAACCACCTTCTGCAAACAAAAATCTGGGGGTATGCATTTCATTGGAAATCCATGCCAACAAAGCCATATCAGATTCTTGGGGAAGTTTTTGTGATTCCCAATAAGGTTGCCATAATTCAGCTTAAGTAGCTTTACATTTTGAAGCCCTGTGAATGTATCAGCATCTACATTTCTCTATTTACATAAAGGAATCGTTAAATATTAATATTCATCACTCGCTTCTAAATACGACATTCAACAAAATTCATTCATACTTACAGTTATTTCTCCAGATTTATCTGCCTTCAACCAAGAAAAGACAAGAGTACTGATACCTTTCATTCTTTTAGTGCTCTGAAAAACAAGAATATACAATTAGATATCTTCTTGCGAAGAAGTTCATCACATATGCAATGAGTAGCAGTTCTTACAGTTCTTTCTTTCAGTAAAGCAGATTCTTCCATATCATTCCATATCCTTCTACGTTTTCCAAGCGGATGCTTCCATATTTTCATAAAGGAATCGTTCAATGTTAATATTCATCACTCACTTCCGAATCTGACATTCAACACAATTCATATATACTCACAATTACTTCTCCAGATTCGTCTGCCTTCAACCATGAAAAGTCAAGAGTGATACCAATCACTCTTTTAGTGCCCTGCAAAACAAGAATGATATACAGTTAGATATTTTCTTGCGACGAAGTTCATCACATGTGGAATGAGTTGTAGTTCCTACACTTCTTTCTTTCAGTAAAGCATATGCTTCATTATGATTCCATATCCTGCTACGTTTTCCAAGGTCATGAAGTGATTCCTGACGAACAATTTCTCTCCCCATATCTCTAATTAGGTTATGCATAGAAAGCCGACCTCCATGAATATTCAACATACACCTTTCAACTAAATTTTCAATTCCTATCCTCGAGTAGTGACCACAACCATCGAGAATTTCAACCATGTAATCATTGTACTCCTCCTCAACAAAAAAACATGCAATGTCAAGGAATATACTTTGGACATCATCATCTGACAGAGAATCATAGCTTACTCTGAGAACATCCTGAATTTTTCGATTAGGAATTGCTTTTAATTTTTTTAACATATTCTCCCATACATCTACACTTGTTTTATCAAACAAGGAAGCCCCCAAAACTTCAAGTGCTAATGGAGGTCCTCCACAATGGTCGACGATTTGTTTTGAGCACTCTAATAAATCCTCAATAGGATGGTCTTTCCCAAAGGCATGCCAACTAAATAGTTTCATCGAATCTTTAGTGCCTAATCCTTCTACTTCAAATTCGGAGACTTCATGAGACCTCAAAGTACTTAGCATATTTTTATATCTAGTTGTGATGATAATCTTGCTGCCCGGACAAAGCTGGTGTTGGCTTCCAAAGATTTGCTCTAACTGCTTTTGTTCATCAACATCGTCAAGAATGACAAGGACTTTTCTACAGTGTATGACATCTCTTATCTTCTGTATTCCTCCGATTACACTTTGTACTTCAACTGGTCTCTTTAAGATATCCGAAAGAAGTTGTTTTTGAATACGAATCAAACTACTTGTCTCCTTTGCTGCATCTCTAATATCTGCGAGAAAGCTACCGCCATCAAATCTCTCAATGTTCTGGTTGTAAACAGTCTTGGCAAGAGTCGTCTTCCCGATTCCACCAATCCCATATATTATCCCAATTCCAGCTTGTTTTGAGCCATCATTTAACCAATTGTTAATGCGTACTGTTATAGAATATCTTCCGACAATGTAGGTTGGAACATTCAATATCAGCCTTTCTAACTTCTTTTGTACCTCTTTCACTATGTCGTGAATAAAGTCCGCCTCATGCCTACAAATCAAAATTAAACTTAAAATGCAAAGTAGAACTTGATAGTTAATTTTTAGCTAATCAAACAATGTATTATTCTCTCACAATCATATATTACCTGTTATTCGAATTCATCCCTGCAAGATTTGCAACTTCCTTCAGAGCAGCCCTCCACTTTTCTATCTTGTACTTCTCATTCTCCGATTCAAGCTCAGCAAATGCTTTTGCAAAACTCCCCATCTGCCGCCTAACATCATGCGGATCAACACGGTAGAAAACTGGTAAGACAATATGCTTTGCAGTTCTCCTCTTTTCCATTATCATGACAAGCTCGTCAAGACACCAACTTGAAGATGCATAATTTTCCGATATAACTATGACGGAGACTTTGGATTGGTTAATTGCTTTTTCAAGTTCAAGCTTAATAGCTCCTCCTCTAACAATTTCTTCATCATCTCTATAAGTATGAACTCCTTCACGTTCCAAAGCATGGTAAAGATGGTCTGTGAAGTTCGTACGCGTATCTGCACCTCGAAAACTCAAGAAAACATGGTAAGCACATCGAGACGATGATACACATGTTTTAATGTCCCTTGCCATGGCATTCATTGATCACTGCAAAAGAGACATGTCAAATATTCATGTTCGTTCAACTCAAAGGCACCAGTGATTGAGTGGAATAAGTAAAATGGTTACAAATAAAACAAGCCATACCTGAAATGCAAAAGCAAGTATGATGGAAATTGGAATTACCTTTGTGCTTAGAAGCGAGAGAGTGCTAATATATACAAATATTAAGACGCTCTTTTGGAAAAATAGAAACCATTATACATAATAATCACATCAAAGCAAATTGCTAGAAAGAGAGGAGAGGCGACTTGCTAAGGAAGACTAAGGAGACTTTCTTCTTGCTATGGAAGACTAAGGAGACTTTCTTCTTCTTCTTCTTCTTCTTCTTGTTTTTTTTTTTTTCTTGCTATGGAAGACTAAGGAGACTTTCTTCTTGTTGTTGTTTTTTTTTTTTTTAAGTTTAAAAATATCTTTTTACTCGTGTCTCAAGTATTTTTTAACATAATATCAATTCATTCTCATTATTAAAAAATAATATATATATATATACATTTATGAAAATAATATGTTTTTTGATACAACGAAATAAAGGGTATATAGCATAATATCAATTCATTTGGATTTCTTATAGAAGAAGAAAAAAGGATGGAGAAAGAGAGTAATGGAAGAAGAAAAGTTTATTAAGAAGGATAAAGTCTAATTTGTGGATTATATATGGGAGCTTGAAATTATAGGTGTGGAAAGGTTTTTCTCAAGTGGTATCGAAGATTTGAAGGACATTAATTACAGTTCAAAATTTCTCGTGGTTTATTTTATTTTTACTTTTTTCATTTATTTTGTTTTTAGGTGTTTTGAAGAGAATATTATTGATATTCGCCATGAATTTCATTGTTTGGAGGGCAAGAAGAAAAAGCAAATTGAAAAATTCAGACTTATATCAATAATTGATACAAACACCTTTTTCTTTTAGTTAATGTTTTCTCATTATGTCTATTCTATAAAAAAAAAAAGGATATAATTATAGATAAGTTGTTAAGAAATACTCCCTCGATCTGTCTTCTCCAAGTCATTTTAACTTTTAATACTCATTCAAAATATAATATATTTAAATAATAATTATTATAAATATTAACTTTTGAATGTATTTAAAAAAGAAGATTCTCCAAGGTTGTGGGTTCTCTATTTAAGAGGTTGAAGACTCGACAGAAGAGATACACACAAAAACAGAGCTTACACGCATATACACAAATCCTACAAGTCTTTTGCGCGTTATCTGATTTGCAGTCGACATACTGTTGCAGTCTTGTTGTCGACGTTGCTGACTTGTTTGGAGGAGAAGACATTATGTTCTATACATTTGTTCACGATCATTTGACCTTGTGTGTCCGTGAACTTTGTAGGGTGAGTTTACTTAATCGAGCACTAATTCAACTACTTAGAGAGTTATGTGTTAAAGTGCAAAACTTGGTAGCACTTGTAATCTGTTAGGAGATTGCAAGTAAGTCCTTGTCCGTTTGATAAGGCAATCGTTCCTTGTACTCTAGGTTGAGAGATTACAAGAGAGTCCTTGTCCGTTTTGATAAGGCAATTAGAATAGATAATCCGCTTAGTGAAATAGAAAGTAGATTATAGATTTGCGAATTGTAATCCGTGTACTGTCCTATTGTTGCAAGAATAGTGGAATGCCGTTTATTACTGGGTGAGGCCCCGTAGAGTAGGGTAATTCGAACTGCGTGAACATATCGTTTGTTATTTGCTTTCTGTGCTGCCTTTATTATACTGTGTTAATCTGCTACCGTTAACACACCTGCGATAATTGTTAAATAAGCATCAGAATACAATCTCAATTGGTATCAGAGCGGGCTCAAGAAATCTTCTTGAGAAAAGATCTTATGTATTCTGGAAAAGCAGAAGAAATCCTTTATATCCACATGGAGTGATGAGGAGACTTCCGAAGACCAATTTGAAACCAGTGATAGTGGAAGTGAAATTGAGTTTCCTGCTCATAATGCATTAGATGCCCGTGTTTCTGTTACCACAGGATCTACTAGCACAGGTAAAACAGAGGAGAACTCAAGTTCTGATGATAGCTCAGATAGTGACACTGAAGACATAGACATACACAGTGCTTTCGAAGATCTAGCTGGGAAAATGACTGAATCTCTCAGAATCAATCACATACTCTCCGACGAAGTGAAGCAATTAACAGCTGAAAGGGAGGTTTTCGACGAAGTGATTGAAAAATATAAAACTGAAATTGCTCAATTGAAATCTGAATTGACAAAGACTGAGATGAAGTTAGTCCAAGCCAACCGTGCAATGGAGAAGTTTAACAAAGGAAAGGGAAATCTCGATGAAATCCTAGAACAGATAGCTCCTAAGAACAATCTGTATGATATAGGCCACAAATCATCAAGAGGAACCAATTCAGGATCTAAATACAGAGTGACTAGAGCCAAAATCATATGTCACTATTGTAACAAACCTGGACATATAAGACCTAGATGCTTCATACGACAGAATGACATTTCGTAGATTTATTTCTTCAAATCCAAGAAAGCACCCAAAGAAGAAGATCGACATTGTTAATCACTCTCAGCAACGTATTTGGGTGAAGAAAGGAGAATTGAAGAGTCTGATGTGCAGATTCTCAACCAAAAGAGTAGTCGATTGGTACTTTGATAGTGGCTGCTCTCAGCACATGACAGGTGAAAAAGGGAATCTGAAGAATGTTGTCTACAAGAACCATGGGACTGTTACTTACGGAGATGGTAATTCAAATGCTATAATCGGAGAAGGAAGTCTACCAGTTTCAACAAACTCAAAGATTAAGCATGTTCTATTGGTGAAAGGTCTTAAGCACAATCTGATCAGCATAGCACATATGTGTGATGAAGATTGGGAAATCAGGTTCAACAAGTATGGTTGCAATGTGCTCAATATCGACGAAGCAGTTGTCATGACAGGAACGAGACAAGCTGATTACACATACACACTTGATGGTGACATAAAGTGTTTGAAGACTAGCACGGAAAATCTAAAATTGTGGCACAAGAAACTTGGACATATTAGCTTTAAGAGTCTAGCTGATCTTTCTAAAACAGGGTCTGTCAAGGGTTTACCTCTTCTCAAATATGATCCTGATATCACTTGTGGAGATTGTCAAATGGGGAAGCAAACGAAGGAGAAGCACTCGAAAGTACCCTATATCACTACTGAGAGACCTCTACAACTCCTACACATCGACTTGATGGGGCTAATGCAAACTCCAAGTCTGGGAGGTAAATCATATGTATTTGTGTGTGTTGATGATTTTTCCAGGTACACATGGGTAGCTTTTCTTAAAGAAAAATCTGAAGCACCAGACGTCATTATAAAGCTGTGTACTAGATTGAACAATGAAAAAAGAAACACGACTAGAGAAATCTCGAGAATCAAAAGTGATCATGGAAAAGAGTTTGAGAATTCCGTAGTCACAGCATTCTGTGAGCACAACGGAATTATGCATGAGTTTTCTGCACCCATTACTCCTCAACAAAACGGAGTGGTGGAAAGGAAAAACAGAACCATTATAGAGATGGCTCGTACCATGATCCATGCTAGGAAGCTGAGCTACAAATTATGGGTGAAGCTATGTCAATTGCATGCTACATCATAAATAGGGTGTATCTTCGACCACACACAAAGGAAACTCCTTATGAAATCTGGAAAAATAAGAAACCATTTGTGAAGTACTTTCATGAATTTAGAAGCCCTTGCTACATGTTGAAAGATAGAGAACAGAGAAGAAAACTAATACCATTATTGAATCTATCAATGTTGTGTTTGATGACATGCAGGAGGAAGTGGACAATAGAGAGGATGGTGAACCTGGAATTGGTCAACCTCTAACTAATGACAACACACCTAGTGTGGGGGCATTAGGAGCAGAGAATGTTAGCAGGTATGAAAACACACCTAGTGTGGAGGCATTTCCTGTTAGCACAGATTCTAGGAACACTCAAGAATCCACACTTGCAGTCACAAATCAAAATCTATATCCATCAACACGAATCCAGAAGAACCATCCGACAGAGGATATTATTGGAGACATCGATGAAAGAAGAACCAGAGGGGTGCCTAGAAAGAACTACAGAGATATGATGAATTATGTCACCTACACATCGAAAATTGAACCAAATAAAGTTGATGAGACTTTGACCGATGAACACTGGATACTTGCTATGTAGGAGGAACTACAGCAATTCGAGAGGAACAAAGTATGGGAGTTGGTTCCTAGACCTGAGCATTGCAATATCATTGGTACAAAGTGGATATTCAAGAACAAAATCGATGAGCAAGGAAATATAACGCGAAATAAGGCGAGACTTGTTGCACAAGGCTACACACAGGTTGAAGGAGTAGATTTCGATGAAACTTTTGCTCCTGTTGCTCGGCTTGAATCAATCAGGCTACTAACTACAGTGGCTGCCTATGGAAACATAACCTTGTATCAAATGGATGTCAAGAGTTCCTTTCTCAATGGGTACTTGAATGAAGAGGTGTATGTTGAGCAGCCTAAAGGATTTTCTGATCCAATCTATCTTGATCTTGTGTACAAGCTGACGAAAGCTCTATATGATCTCAAGCAAGCTCCACGAGCTTGGTATGACAGACTATCGGTTTATCTGTGTCAACAGGGCTATAGGCGAGGTGGAGTTGATAAAACCTTGTTTCTCAAATCCACAGGGGGAGAATTGACCATCGCCCAGATTTATGTTGACGACATCATATTTGGTTCCACAAGCAAAAAAGAAAGACAGAAATTCGTTCACAGCATGGCCAGTGAATTCGAGATGAGCATGGTAGGAGAATTAAGCTATTTCTTAGGCTTCCAGATCAAGCAAAGCAAGGATGGCACATCGATTACTCAAGAAAAATATGCCAAGAACTTGGTGAAGAAATTTAGGTTAGAAAATGCCAAACCCATGAGGACTCCGATGGGCTCGAATGATCATTTATCCAAGGATATTGATGGGGAAGATGCTGATCCTACACTATATAGAAGCATGATTGGAAGTATGTTATATTTGTGTGCTAGCAGACCAGACTTAAGCTTTAGCGTAGGAGTCTGTGCAAGGTACCAAGCTAATCCAAAACAGTCTCATATCAAGGTCGTGAAAAGAATCGTGCGCTATGTTTCTGGAACAACAGGTTTGGGTCTTTGGTATACAAAAGACACAAATGGAGTACTAGCTGGATATAGTGATGCTGATATGGCAGGCTGTGTAGATGACCGAAGAAGTACATTAGGAGGTTGTTTCTACCTTGGGAGCAATCTAGTGTCTTGGTTTAACAAGAAGCAAAATTCGGTGTCATTATCCACTGCTTAAGCAGAATATATCCCAGCAAGCAGTTGTTGCACTCAGTTACTTTGGATGAAGCAAATGATGGAGGAATATGGCTTGGAACAAGGTGTGTTGATCATATACTGTGACAACACTAGTGCTATAAGCATATCGAAAAATCCTGTACAGCACTCTAAAACGAAGCACATCCAAGTTCGTCACCACTTTATTAGAGAACTTGTTGAAGAGAAGAAAGTGGCCTTGGAATATATCTCAACCGAGAAGCAATTAGCGGACATTCTTACGAAAAGTCTAGATGCAAGTCGTTTTGAGTTCTTGAGAGGAGCTCTTGGACTATGCTCTACCGCTTGATGCTTAAGATAAGTGCTTCCATCCCTTGTAAATACCATTTTATTATTACTTTGTTCTATCTATTTTAAAAAAAATATATAGAAAAAGAAGGAAAAAGAAAAAAAAAGGTGTGGAGTATGCTTTTCAGGAAGCAAAAGAATGGGTCGTGCAAATTAGCCCAGGAAGAAGAAAAGCCTTGATTGTTGGCCCGCGTAGCAGTTGATTTTCCCGTGGAAATTCAAAACATACCAAAAGGGGGAAGTTGCAGAGTTGAAGTAGAAATTGAATTAAAGACCTACATATCTTCTCTGTACTACATGTTTCTTCACAGCACTCTCAAACCCTCAAAGCTCTCTCAAACCCTAAAGCATTTTTTAATCTCTAAAAGCTCCAAAACTCAGACATGGCGAGAACCAGAGGCGGAAGCTCTACAAGAAACGGAGCTCGGCGCTCAGCAAGAATTGCATCGAATATGCGAACAATTCCCTCATCGTCGCCGATTTCTATTTCGTCTTCCGACACCTCACTGTCACCACCAAGAAGAAGCTTCTCACATTACACACCTGAAGATCTTTCAAGGTATTACTCAATTGATGAGGACAGGGTAGTTGAAAACCCTGAAACGGCAATGGTGGTTCATCGACTTTTTCTGGTAAGTAACACTCCTTCCTCTTCTGGTAGGATGGGTAGGAGAACTGTAATCACCGGTATATATGAGAAAAATAGTGAAAATCAGAGTGCTGAGAAGTCGGTTAGCTTTGAAAGGACTGAGAATCCTGTTGTAGACGCTAGTGGTGAGAAAGCAGGCACTAGTATGCCAGGAGTTGCTGCAGATCCTGCTAACACAGAGGATCTTGACGATGCTGATGCTAATAGAGGAAACCCTCAAGCTGAGGGGGAGCCTCATGCTGAGACTGGTGCTCATACCGAGGGGGAGCAACAAAATATTGCTGAATCAGAGGACGCTGCTGAAGGTGCTGATGTGCCTATTGACGAAAATGTGGCTGACGAGCCTGTGAGCACACCCAGCCAGTATATTGTTGGTCAGTGTTCTAAGCAGAAGCGAGCAAAGAGAAAGAGAGTTGTTCCTGAGTCTGATTCTGCATCCCAGCAAAAATGGAAAACAAAGCAACCAGTTGTGATGGGTGCTTTTGTAAATGCTGCTGCCAGGGCGTTTTGGCCGTATGCTTCTGGGAAGAAGATGATTGCCGAGAAAGTTCTGGGAAGAACTGATGCAGAGGAATTCAACTTGAAAGAGCTCCTGATTGAGGAAAACCTCTGGGTAAGTGCCACTCGGAACACCCAGTATGTAGAAAAGATTGTGAGAGAATTTTACTGTAATATGTCTGCTAGGGTTGACAATGTTGAGTCCCCAAACTATCAACGGGTTTTTGTCCGAGGCAAACATTACAACATCTCTCCAACATTGCTAGCTGATGCATTTGAATGCTGGAACCCCGAGGAAAAATGCGAGGAAAACTATAATGTCATTGCATCCGAGCTGACTGGAGGTCGTAAGCGTACCTGGTCTGTCAGAACTGAAGCCAGCTGAGTTAACAACCTTTTACTCAGCTTTGCACAAGATTGATGTGGCCAACTGGATGCCTTGTCGTCATACCAACACCGTGAGCCAGAAGCTGGGGATCTTGCTGTTTAAAATTGGGACTAGGGTTGGTTTTGATCTGGGTGACATGGCATATGATAAGATAGTCTCGTTTGCTGGCCGGTTCAAGAAGTATGAGAGTTACGCGTATCTAGCGACTATCTTTACTCTGTTGATTAACCAGGGCCTAACTATTAGAGCAGATGAAGATTTTACTCAGCCAGAAAAACTCAAGCTTACTTCCAAGCTTACTCATGGAGTACATGTTGTGGACATCAGTGACAATGATGAGGAAGTACAGGCTGATGAGGTTGAGGTCCTGTCTCCGGAAGCTCTCGCATTAGCAACTGACATGGTGCAAATCCTGAAGAAGCAAGAATATCGGCCAAGGAAGGAAAGGTTGCTTCTTGAGGCTCGGATTGCCATAAGTTGATTCTCAGGGGGAGTTTTAGCCTTTGTTGCTGAACATTTTATGGTTTTGCTTACACATTCAGACTTTTCATTTGATGTGTAATAACTTTTATTCGGACCTGTTATGCTTTTATGCTGAAATTGCTAGTTTGTCTCTCCTACATGGTGTCTTTGGCGATTTATTGACAAAAAGGGGGAGATCACCAAGATAGGGGGAGATTACGTTGAAGATTAATCTCTGAATGAACGAAAGGGGGAGATATAATTTCGACAGGGGGAGATCATCACGATTCTCACAACGATATTCGTTCGAACTCTAGCGCGGTCCGATGTGTGCAAATTTTGACTGTATTAATCTGAGTCTGTTTACACAGTCTTGGCAATATTTGCACATTACTAGTTTCCATTAACAATATGTTGAAGACTTGATGCTTCAGAAGTTCTAACGACGATTTGAAGATTTTTCTTAAGGTTTTGTCAAAAATGCCAAAGGGGGAGATTGTTAAGTCAAACTGCTGTGAGTGTACACGGGATCCTGAGACACACCTGTTTTCACGCCTGAGTTTGTAAGTTGGCTATTTTCGTCAAACCAGTTTACGGAAGATTTGATTCTTTCTTGCGGTACAAGTCTTCTTTGAAAACCTAGTAATTGAGAATCCCTTGTTATTAACCGGATCTTATTTGATTCTATATGGAATTCCTATTGTGAAAAGGATTCCTAATTTAATTCCTATGAAAGAGGAAGTCAAGGATTCTTAGGATACAATTCCTATTCCAAAAACGATTGTTATTCCTACTCTGTAAAAAAATCTTATTCTCCAAGGTTGTGGGTTCTCTATTTAAGAGGTCGAAGAATCGACAGAAGAGATACACACAGAAACAGAGTTTACACGCATATACACAAATCCTACAAGTCTTCCGCACGTTATCTGATTTGTAGTCGACATTCTGTTGCAGTCTTGCTGTCGACGTTGCTGACTTGTTTGGAGGAGAAGACATTCTGTTCTACACCTTTGTTCACGATCGTTTGACCTTGTGTGTCCGTGAACTTTGTAGGGTGAGTTTACTTAATCGAGCACTAATTCAACTACTTAGAGAGTTATGTGTTAAAGTGCAAAACTTGGTAGCACTTGTAATCTGTTAGGAGATTGCAAGTAAGTCCTTGTCTGTTTGATAAGGCAATCGTTCCTTGTAGTCTAGGTTGAGAGATTACTAGAGAGTCCTTGTCCGTTTTGATAAGGCAATTAGAATAGACGAAGAATCCGCTTAGTGAAATAGGAAGTAGATTATAGATTTGCGAATTGTAATCCGTGTACTGTCCTATTGTTGCAATAATAGTGGAATGCCGTTTATTACTGGGCGAGGCCCCGCAGAGTAGGGTAATTTGAACTGCGTGAACATATCATTTGTTATTTGCTTTATGTGCTGTCTTTATTATACTATGTTAATCTGCTACCGTTAATACACCTGCGATAATTGTTAAATAAGCGTCAGAATACAATCTCACAAACAAGACAATCTTTCAAGAATTATAAAATTTAGTGCAAGGATTGTTTGTCTTCAACCCGTTTTACAGCTTGAATTTTAACTACTCATTAAAAAAAATTATTAGGAAAAGAAGATGGAAATATTTGGAGAACAAATTTTTTGACAAATTTGTAGATAAAAATGAAACGACATGACTTTTCGATAATGATGGGGAAATGAAATCCCTAACTTAAGGAAAAAAATTGTAGCAAACTTTCTAATGCAATGGGAAAATATAATAAATTAATAAGGAACTAAAACTTCCAAAATGCAAATCCCTAACTTAACACTAACACTAACAAATTGAAAAAAAAAAAATCAATTGAGAATGCCGAATATATACATATATATATATAATATTGTTATAAAGATAACAACTGTTTGAAACGGAAGCACCGTTTCCAAACGAAGCAATTTTTAATTTTATTTTTATTTTTTGCTTTATTCAATAATTATATATTAAATAAAATAAAGAAAATTTTTTATTGAATAATAAGCTTAAATTTATAGGAGCACGAATGCTCTAATTTTACTATCCTTGTTTTAATAGTTTTTACTGATATAGCATGTATGAACCAAGGTCAAAGACCCACTACCCATATGAGAAAAAAAAAATGAAGAAGATGAAGTCCTGGCGAAATTGAAGAAGAAGAGTCTGGGGTATAATCGACCATTCCATCCGAATAATGGTTAACTTTAACGTTGTTAACTCAAAAGGATAATAATATATTATTTTGATAAAATAGGGGTGTGCGAATAATTATGGAACTAAGAGGGATACTATATTATGTATTACTTCAAGGGCTAAAATATTTCATCCCATAAAATAAGATATAATAATTTTTCAATAAACCTAAAAAAAAACGACATATATTTAAAGAGAAAGATAGTATTGTTTTTTGATAAATCATAAAAATAACTAAACTTAATATCTACGCATTCTCAATTTCAAAAAAAAATAAAAATCTACGCATTCTCATTATTAGAAATTACATAGGATATATAATATATATATAAACAACTTGTTAAGAAATTACAATGCTAGACTTTCTAAGATGACTTGTAAATTGATTGTCAAAAAAGGCGACTCTTAAATTCAACATATAGCACTAATTTTTTGAGTACCACCATGCGCAAATTATGACAAAAGTTTTGTCCCCCACCAAAAAGATGTAGTCTGTTCAGCTGGTACACTGACGTCGGAGCATTAGAAAAGCTATGGTGGATGAGAGAAGCTATGGTGGATAATGTCTAACTAGAAATGATTGGTGGAGCATTTTCTTTATTCATGCGAGTAGAAGAAGTTAAAAAAATTGTAATAAGCTGAAAACAATCATATCGGAAAGATGTGAAGAAGAAAATAACCAAAGACAATTCTGTTGTTGCTTGCCTCACCAGGCCACCAGAAAGATGCAACGAAAGAAAGGGTAGAAATATATATAGATAACTTGATCAGAAATTATAATTCATATAGCATTAAATTTTCGAGTACGACCATGTGCAGATTACTCCTTCCGTTTCAAATTAGATGCAAATATATGAATGTTTACATAGATTACAAAAATATAAAGATAATAATTTGACCAGTACATAATTTTAATAAGCATGATCATATGCTTGTTTTCGCAGTAGAGTTTACAAGAAAGCAAAATAAAGATTAAATTACATCAATAGAGAGAACGGAGCATTTGTTTTTCGCTTTATCGTTTGTCCCTTTATCAAAAAAATATGCTTGTTGTATATACAATGTAAAAATAGGGAAGTGTTGTACATATTTTGTGTATAGGTCATTCGGCCAAGACAGCAATTGTATCTTTATTTGCAAGTTTTTTATCGTTAATTGAATGCCAAATCTTCTTGAAGCATGTTTTATTCACGTCATCATGTGAGCTCTAATCAATTAAAAAACAAAATAATACTCGGCATATATTGTACCTGCAATAGCATAATCCTCAGCATTATTTGAACCAGGTTTTGATGACAAAATAAGTTTCCGAAATAAGAGTGCCTCGGCCAGTGTCTTCCTCACGACTATATACAGGGATATCAGATCAACATTGATGTATTCAAGATCATATCACTTTGTTATTTCAGATAAACCAAAGTTTAACAGGTCGAGTACCTTTGACCGATTAGGAGGAAAGTCAATTTCTTCGCCCAATGGATCATGAATCTCAAGTTTACCTGCAATAGTATTTATATTTAGAGAGACAATTGAAATATTTGACTTGGTATGATAATTTATTAAATACAAATATATGAAAACATCATCTTGACTTGTCTGTAATAATCTTGGTTTTGTTGTTGGTCATCTGCATATGTTTCTTACATTAACTATAATTTTAATTGGTTATGTTGTGTGGGCTTGTGCAATTGTAGGAAAGCTTATGATTTCAGTTTTCTTAGAAAATTCGGACTAAAATTATGTAAATGCTTGATAGAGTAGATACTATATTCAATCCAAGCCGAAATACTTCAATTGTGAAATGCTTCTCAAATTAAAACAACTTAATAATGATACTCAGACTCGGTGATAATGAGTTTTACCCTTGCAACCAAATTTAACCAAGATCGATGTCTAAGCCCTGAACTAAAAAAAAAGTTGTTCCTAAAGTGAGACCAACAGAGTGCTGATCGATGTAATCCGTTCTGAGCAATTTGTCTTCAACTCGCCATCTTCATTTCGTTTCTATTAGTTCACACAAACCAAGCTCATTTTGACATCAAGGTTCAACCCAATGATACTGTTATGGCATTCAAGAAGAACATTGAAGATGCACAAGGAAAAATCCCTGAATTTTTATCTTACCTATATAGTGTAGGAAATGATAAAACTCTCATAAACAATAAGTTGGAAATGGAATATACTATTTCTCCATACGGTCTATTCTCCTATATAAATCTTCACTAAAAAAATTGTGTACTAGGTTAAATATCAAACTTCACACGAGTATTTTTTTGTCTTTTTACAAATAAAAATAAATAAATAAATCGTAATTTGCATTATTATTCCATTGATTCTGATAGTTGATATATATATTAATGTAGCTTGAAAGCGAATTGGAATTTTTGAAGAAGCACGGGGAAGAGCTGAGCAAGATAATGAAAGAGAGAGTGACTCGGAACTGGTGGGAGGGTCCATCGGAGAATCTCGACTTGGAAAAGATTGAGAAGTTGAATAAGGTCATGGAGAATCTCCATGCGGTCAGAAAATGTTGATTCACAATGTGAAGGTGTTGATAGCTTTCTTGTTGTCATGCTCATCTGCCTCAGATTGCTTCTGCAACTAAGTTGTATCATTCTCCAGCCCCAACTACTCCAATTGCAAATCTTGCTACTCCCCCTGATTTTAATGGACAACTTCCAATTAAATTTGACATCCAATTTGGTCCAAAGAAGACCAGCTGGTCAGTTTTGAATATTCCTTACAATTAATATTTTTACAAATAATACAAAAATAATTCACAGTTAGGGATGGCAACAGGTCGAGTACCTGAGTATTTTCGAATATCCATATCCGAATCCCACTTGTCTAATCAGATGTATCCGATACCAGAACGAGTATCAAATTGTAAAACCGTCACTCGCCCGATATGGGTATTGGATATCCACAAAAACCGGAAAAACCTAATTACAAATTTAATTTGAGTACAAATAACCAGTTTCATTTCATTTGAATAAAAAATATACTTTTTTAAAAAAAATTAAATGGGTATATGATAAAATACCCTTGGGTATCCAACCGGATACCTGATTTTATATAATCGGGTATCTAACCGGATACATGTGGGGATTATTTCGTAATACCCGGATACCACCCGAACCCAAGTTGGGTACCAACTGCAATAACAGAATCCGCCTATGGGTAGGAGCAGACGGACATCTGTTGTGGATGATCGGGTCACATACCTGCTTATTACCCATTTCCTAACAATTATTGCCATCCCTAAATTAACTATGAAAATTAGCCATTCTGACAATAAAAAATGAAGAAAAAAACTCACCACTTATCTGGTAAATCGACAATCCGATTTGAGATGCTAGTTTGACAAACACAAAAAAAATTGATGACCTCTTATTCTTGAATATTGAACACTTGTTTATGTGCCAACGTGCATCGATGAAGATTTTTCATTTATTTTCATTTAATTCTAACTCAAACTGGCATTGTCATACAATGAAAGGAATATCTTGCAAAGAAGCGCTATATGTTTATCAATGCATATTATATAACTCAAATAAATTGAGATTTTTAAAGAGATGGTGTTGTAAAGAAGTTTCACATTTTTTTATAAGAGAGTATTTATATTCTTAGATTTTAGGGTTCCAAGGATTTTATTTTGATGCGACGTCACTTTAACAATACATCGTTATAAAACTCGAATTGAGGGAATTAAACCCCAATATCTTTTAGACTAAATAGTTTCAACAGCTATTGTATTGTATCAAATATCAATATTTCTAATTCTCTATATCACCCAAAACTTTAAGTAGAAGGCCACGCTGAAATTTTGCAGGAAAATTGTTAATGGGAATCGATTTAAGAAAATTCTAATTAGATGGACAAGACATAGTATTTATGTTTTATATACTTTGTAATATATACACATATATGTTTTAAAATTTAACAAATATAATGGAGTGGATCAGTGGACACAAATCAATCAAATGGACTAGAATCGATTGAAACTGAACTAGTTTGGTAGATCGGTTTGGTAAATACTAGAATGGTAATGTCGGATTTAGAGTCGAGACGTTTAGATATTGAAACTAAGAGTGTCTTTCGTAAATCGGACCATGATGATATTGAAGTTGTATCCATTGATGAACAAATGAATTTACAGTACCAAACAAGCCTTCAACTTGGGGGGAAATCTTAATTTCATAATTACAAATTTAATTTCAAAAAAAAAAACCTTGGGGGAAAGCTCTTAAACAAGGCTACTACTAGCTATCATTTTAAATAAATATGCAACTCGGATGATAATGTACAAGGCAACAACTCAGGATAATATTAAACAAGTTTACAACTCCGGATAATGTTAAACAAAGTTACAACTCGTGATTATATTACACAAGGCAACAACTCGGGGATAATATTAAATAAGTTTACAAGTCGGCATGGTTTTAAACAAGGAAACATTCGGGATGGTGTGAAACAAGCTAACAACTCGGGATTAGGAACTCCTGACTCTTGCCAATCACAAATCCCCTTTGCATCAAATATTTCTCTCTTCTCTAATTCCGAAATAAAGATATGAGAAGCAAATAACCAACAGACATAGCCAAAGACATCTAACACCAAACAATGGAAATATGTCCACTCTTACGAGAAGATCCTAGCACAAGCATCTTTAACCTACATTCATATGGAGATGGGTTGGAAAGTAAAACAATATCGAGTTCCTGTAAATACAATATATAACAAAACATGAGATGTTTTAAACTGTTAGAACAAATACATATGGTTTTGGACAACTACACGAACAAAGATTGTAACTTCGAGGAACTCAAACTCTTTTCGTAGGGAATTTATCGATCCAGTTCCGTTGCCATGTTAATGTGATATTCCTTAATGCTATATAGATGATAATTCTTAACATGTCTTACACATGGATTGTAATTCTTAACAAGTTATCTATAATTGTACCCTTTCTTTCTGGTGGGTAGCCTTTAATCGGTCCATGCTGCCATTGAAGTTGTATCCTTTGATGAACAAATGAATTTTAAGTACTACAAGCCCACAACTTGGGAGGGAATAGCATACACTAGGCTACAACTCGCTGTGATGTTAAACATTGATACAATTCAGGATGATGGTAAAAAAGCCTGCAACTAAGGATAATATTAAATAAGGTTACAACTCGGGATAATGTTAAACAAAGTTACAACTCGGGAAAGTTTAAACAAACTAACAACTCGGGATGATATTAAACATGGCTAAAACAAGCCTACAACACGGGATAATATTAAACAACTTTACAACTCGGGTAAGTGTTAAATAAGGTAACAACGCGGGATAAAATTAAACAAGGCTATAACTCGGGTTAGTTTAAATAAGGTAACAACTCGGGATGAAATTAAATGATGCTATAAACTCGGGATGGTGATAAAAAAAACCTACAACTTGGAATGATATTAAACAAGGCTATAACTCGGGATGATGAAAAAACAAGCCTACAACTCGGGATAATAATAAATACAACTCGGGATAGTTTTAAACAAGGTAACAACTCCCGATGGTTAACTCAGGATGATCTTAAACAAGCTTACAGCTCGGTAATCTCTTTAGTAGAAGTGGGCATAAACAATCAAATCCACTCAAATCGGCTGAAACGATCGACTCAATTAAAACCAAAATGAAACATTCATCAATCGATCAACTTTATTTACAAATTTGTTAAAATAGACCCAGTGCTTACCTGTTTTTGTTTCTTTGACTCTAATCAACCACTCTTTTTCATTCGTGCCATTATGGTAAATGGAGCTCTCCGAGAGTTCGAAGAAAACCTCGTCATTCCGGCCTGAGGATGCCACATCGGTCAACGAAAAAGGAAGCATGAGTGGCAATGAAGGAATGTTTTGTCGGGGAGAGACTGATGATCTCCAACAAGAACATATTGCTCGGAATCTGGTAATGTCGGATTGAGTGTCTAGATGTTTAGATATTATAACTAAGTGTTCATTTGGTTGATCAGACTATGATGACATTGAGATGATTTTCCAGTGATTTGAAGTTCAAAGTCAATGATCTGACTTTTAGGAAGCTTTGAAGAAAAAGAGATCGGGGTTCCTATTTAGACTTAAAATATAGTTGAACTATTGTAATAACTTTTAAACAATTTCTAAAAAATATGAATCTTGCATTGCTAGTCTTATCTTTACAAATTCTGGGAATGAAATAGAGTTCTATTTTGATGTTGGTTTATCTTTCTGTAAGGAAAGATTTAGAACTGATGTCATGTTTTGGATCAAATAGATGAGATTCAAGAGATTAGGGTTCAAACTATTAAAATATAAAGTAGAGCAGTTTTTTGAAGGAGACGCCACAAAACATCTGCCGGTGACCAAATTCTGCTCTACTTTAATATTTAACGGTTTGATCCTAAAACTATAGAATCCGAACAATTTAATCCTTAACATCTCTTTCTTCACGGATACTCAAAAAAAACAACTCTTTCTTCACGTATTGACCGCGTCTTGTATTTTATCTGCACTTGAAATTTTCGAGTAAATGGATAATCTTCTCACCTTGTCTTTTTTCTCACCTTGTCTTACGTAACAAATGTACCCTAAAATACTAAAATGTTGTGGAAATAATTTGATTAGAATATTTAAATCATTTGTTATCTACTTTACGTTAGAGAATTTGAATGTTGTGGAAATAAATGTTTTTTGTTTGTTTCCATTGTTGTGCAAAAAGTGGCCAATAAAGAGAATGATGAATGGTTCAAATTGTATATTCATAATTGATTGTCTTTTCGGCTCAAAGTTTGATGAATTTTTTTCCCTTTGAAATCTAACTGCCAAAGCCAAACTAAACTAAACGTTTCGGCCTCATTGCTTACGTTCTAAGACGGTCAAAACATCCATGATATTTATGATTTGTCGATAACTTTTTTGACTCCTCTAAATGATTAGAAGACAAGCTTAAGCTAAGGTCCCAACAAAATATTTGATTTTTGCTCTATAGTTTGTGGTCCATAATTTTCAAGTTGTCCACTTTTAGAAGCCATGAACAGAGGAGGAAGTCTTTTATCCATCTCCTCCTTATTATATAAATATGTATTATAATATATGCAGAAGATGAAGTTTATTGGATAGTGTAATCCTACAATTAGATTTTACTAGTCCAAAATCAAGAATCAAATTAAGATTGTTCAACTAATCTAAACCCGATGCCAAAATTTGATAAATCCAGCAATGTAATCTTAGGTTTGGAGAAATATTGGACATATAAGAAAACTAAATAGAACAAAAATGATACTAAGCTAAAGAGCATGAATTGACTTACAATTTCATCTCTTTCACTTCTATTAGCCATCGCATTAATTTCTCAACCGACTTGATCATCAAAGTGACTCAAAATTATGTCTATTGAATATGAATTTTTTTAAAGTATTCTATGTTGATTTATAAAGCCCAATAAGTCCACTAAGCTTTATTAAATTTGGGCTTAGGATTTTCAATTGGTTATTTATTTAGCGCGAACCCTAATACCCCAAGCGTTACAAATACAGCGGAAGTGATCATGGATGATTTATAATAAAATTTAGCGCCACCACCTTAACTTCTCAACCGAGTTGAACATCGAAGTGTCTTGAGGAGTCTATAAGTTTGATTTCTCTTCAATTTGTTTAAACCGTTTAAGCGAGAGGAATGTCTTCTAAATCAAAATTTGGAAAAGAATGTATGTATTGTTTGTGAAGCAATTGCTTTGGATCGGATAATGATTTACCAAATTCGGTATGAAAATTTCCTCTATATCTATTTTATGTTATATGTATCTTTCATCCTGTTAATTTTATAATCTCGCATTAGGATATAATCGTATTAGAACAAAAGATCTGGAAAAAGGTATCCATAGTTTGGCCTAATTCTTTTTTCAAAGCAGGCATCACTTATTGATAAAATATGAGAAAATGGGAACACCTTAGCTTCTTCTTTTTTGGGATCATTTTTAGGCTTTAGTTAAATCAAGGGAAAAGAAGTTATAGGCTATGTAGAAAAAAATATTTGGAAATTTTTGGAAACAATAGCACATAGATGTTCCTCATGGGTAAATTATTAAACGACTTTTGCACACAAGACATACGAGTAGTTAGAGTTGACAAAATAACCTAGGGATCACGGGTTTGACCTATTGATCATGTAAAACTCTCAGGGTTTAGGTTTTTATTAAATACACCTGTAAACCTGTTCACTACTCAAATCGGTTATAGGGTTGGTCCAATCACAAAATTAGCATTCCATCATGGATTTTAAGTACAATCATGTTATTATATACTAATGATTCTTAACACTTCAATATGTTTTAACTATGGTTTGTTAAAAAATATGATCAAGTACTATTATGTTCTTATGTATATTGTCGACTAATTATGAATTGATCTTATGCTTTGTAAGTATTTTTTTCATTGTAATGTAGTTCATAACTCTAATAATATTTCTAATATATAATTTAAACATGAGTGTATGAATGACATGTAGATCCTTCAACCCGTCATTGGTGTCACGGGTAATTGTGGGTTTAGGAGTTTCATATCGAAGAGATGTGTAAAAACTAAAAAGTGACTGTGTCCTAATAAACTCGTTTATTATTAATTAAGGAAATGATTACTTTCAGGCATTTTAAGTGACAGTCTTTCTGTCTTTAAGTTTGTGTGTACATAGCTTTTATGTATACTATTTTGTTCATTCTTATATCTATCAATTCTGTTCATTTTTATGTCTCCAAAAGTTATTTATTTCATATGAATTATAAT